>NC_056745.1:1187837636-1188024550 GCF_019279795.1 Protopterus annectens
AGAAGGGTATGACTATGCATTTTTGGCATTTAACTTTAGGCCATGGCTCTGGCACCGGTTACCCATTTCTGTGGGACCCCTGGGAAGGCGATCTGTGTCAGATGTGTTTTCTACTATGGCGCCCAGTTTGCAGTCATCTGCAAACTTTGTCAGCCATAACCCTCCTGTGTTTGCTTGTACTTGGAAAAGTAGATGCCAAACAAGAGTGGGCCCAGGACTGAGCCCTGTGGTACACCACTTGTGACAGGCTTTGAGTCTGACATGGCGCCAGCAACTCTGACCCTGTGGGTTCTGTCACTCAGCCAGTTTGCAACCCATCTTGTGATGTATGGGTTAACATTTAAGCTGATGAGTTTTTCAATGATACCCGAGTGGGGTATTGTATCGAAGGCCTTCGCCAGATCGAGGTAGGCTGTATGGACTGCCTTTCCTCATCAATGGCTTTGGTGACTGTTTGAAAAAGTCAACCAAGTTTAGAAGGCATGATCTGCCCCTTTAACTGTTATTTCACAAAAGAATACCTAGGTATGGCAAGTAAAATGTGTGACAGCTCACTGTGGCAGGGGTGGTACACTTCAGTTACACATCACAGGAAGATGTGTAGTGAGGTACATGAAGAAGGGTGCATTGTACTCAGTTACTGGTGTGATGAAGGATGAGAACTATGGAGGTATTATGGCCTGTGATGTTGATGTCTTTCACATATTCAGTAGTTGTGTTACATACAAGGAAATAGTCAGCACTGTGGCCACATGCGGTGATGTTCCAGATAGGATCTACCCCAGGATACAGGTCACATACCTATTGGTTTGATTATAGAGTGTGCTGAATACTTTGTACTTGGGTTGTGTGTTTGTTTTCAATATGTAACAAATCCCCCCTCTTTTTGTGTCATTGCAGGTGTTGTCATGGCTGTGGCAGCAATCTTTGGTGTGTTTGTATTATACTAATATCACAGCTGGGGTCAGTGATTGCCCACCTCACAATCTGAAGTCCTTCAGACAGCTGTTTGGTCACAGGATTTGTGTGCAATTTGTGATGTCTAAGACTTAAATAATGGACAGGAAAGGGCCTAGCAGACAGCCCTGATGTACGGACCAGATCACTGGACCTGAGATATAGGTCACTTCATACATTTCAACATATTTAGATGCCACATATATAATACAGTGGTCTCCCTACTTGGTGATATAGTTGTTTATGGCCACATCTGACAGTGACGAGTGAATATCTCAGTGTGGATTTATGTCAAATGCCTCGGGCTTGTCAAGTTCAAAAGGATGATAGTGTTGTTGTCATGCATACCCTCGATGACTGACCTCTTTGAGGGTATCTACCAGATGTAACAGACATGTGGTAGCATTAACCACAAAAAACACAGGTCTGTTGCACACAACCGGGATATTACTAGTGTCCATTTAGAAATGCTCCATGATGACATGTTGATCTACCTCACAGATGAGGAGAGTCAGGCTGTGTCTATACATGCATGCATATGGTGCTGTCCCCCCAACTCACATGGATGCATGTTGATGTATACCCTTCTACAGGAACATAGTCTTTGTAGAGGGTGTGTTGAAGTGTGTATTCAACCATGTCAGCAAGGTATATGTGCTGAGTCATGCCATAGGTGATCTGTGATGTTGTCACAGCCCATTTATTCTGTGTGATAGGCCTGGATTAAGGTAAGACAGTGCATACTGCCTATCCTGATCTGACCTAGGGTTTGGACACAGTCCCCATGCAGATATCATTGCGAAACTCTCTCATAGGTTCATAGGTTCATAGGTTCATACTAGGCTATCTGCCCGAGGGCATTTACAAGCCTAGCCCATAGTTTGTGGCTTACGCCACCCCTTTAGTATGGGGAACTATACCCATTATTTTGCTGTGCCTCTGTTGAGCAGTGACACTGAGGTAATCCCTGGGGTATATCTGCGATCTCCCATCCATTGGTCAAGATTTCTCTTGAACAAGGCCAGCGAGTGCTCTGCCTCACATATACCGGGATTTTATTCCACAGCATAGGGAGTCTTTGGGTGATGAATCTATCCCTCCAGCACGTCCTATTAATAGCCGTGTCGAGGTTTAAGTCTCCTGCCCTTGTGACTCTGACGGATCTAGATTTTTTGAGGTGAAGCATATTCATCAAATCTGGGTTTGACATGGCCTTGTATGTTAGGCAAAGGTCACCTCTGAGCAAGCGGTAAGCGACTGAATAGAGCTGGAGTTCTTTCAGTCGGGCAGCATAGGACAGATGTTTGAGACCCTTTATCCTTTTGGTGAGGAACTTTTGTGGCCTCTCCAGCTGCTGCAAGTGTCGGGTCAGATACATTCCGAATGGGGCATTGTACTCAATCATTGGTCTGATGAGTGATGAGTATAGGGAGACTATGACCTCCCTTGATCTAGATGAGAATCCCTTCATGATAAGGTGGGCAATGTAGAAGGTCTTCCTAACTACTTTAGCTACATGGGTGTCGAATGACAGACTACTATCAACCTGGGTCCCCAGGTCCCTGATAACTTCTTCTGTGCTCAGTGGATTGCCACCTATTTGGTAGCTAGGGGTAACCTTGTTTTTTCAGAAGGGTATGACTATGCATTTTTTGGCATTTAACTTTAGGCCATGGCTCTGGCACCAGTTATCCATTTCTGTGAGACCCTTCTGAAGGATATCTGTGTCAGATGTGTTTTCTACTATGGCGCCCAGTTTGCAGTCATCTGCAAACTTTGTCAGCCATAACCCTCCTGTGTTTGCTTGTACTTCGGAAAAGTAGATGCCAAACAAGAGTGGGCCCAGGACTGAGCCCTGTGGTACACCACTTGTGACAGGCTTTGAGTCTGACATGGCGCCAGCAACTCTGACCCTGTGGGTTCTGTCACTCAGCCAGTTTGCAACCCATCTTGTGATGTATGGGTTAACATTTAAGCTGATGAGTTTTTTCAATGATACCCGAGTGGGGTATTGTATCGAAGGCCTTCGCCAGATCGAGGTAGGCTGTATGGACTGCCTTTCCCTCATCAATGGCTTTGGTGACTGTTTGAAAAAGTCAACCAAGTTTAGAAGGCATGATCTGCCTTTGACAAAGCCAAACTGGGATGGATCCAAAGTCTGCAAATTCCCTATGTCTTTATTTATGAGGTCCATTATGATCCTCTCCATGGCTTTGCAGATAAGGCTTGTCAAGCTAATGGGCAGTAATTTCCAGGGTCGGTGGAGGCACCGCCTTTGTGAAGTGGGACCACAGTTGCAGTGCGCCACTCCTGGAGTGCGTATCCAGAGGTAAGACTATGATTAAACAGCTGTCCTAGCTGTGGGTTTAATTCCTCGTTGAGTTCGTGGAGCACACAGCCGGGGACACCATCAGGTCCCATGGATGCTGTGTTTTTTGCTTTGGAGAGAGCAGTTCTCACTTGGACGTTGGAGATGTTTGGGGGGCTGCAATCGCTTGGTATAGATATCTCTCCTTTTGGGGGGGATTAACCCTTGCATCACTAGATGAGTAACCAGTTGACTCACTGACAGAAAATATCCTGTGAAAATTGGAGAATCAACCTGTGCCAGTAGAGCTGTCACCAGTGGCATAGCACAGGGATCTGTGCTTGGCCCTTTACTGTTTGGAATCTATTTCTCAACAGTTTAGGCTAAAGTATACAGTCTTTGGCTTACAGTGTTTGCTTATTCTTGCATACTGGGTGCAATCATTTAATCCACCTATGATGATAAACATCAGGAGGGGCTAACACAGACAACTCTGTGGTGACAAAGCCACTTAGTCTACAAATAAATGCAAAAATGTGTCTTTACTTTGTCCTTTTGCAAAGTGGAATTCCCTGCTAATTACAACATTAACAGCAGTCCTGCTATGCTGAAACCCAGTGATGTAAGCACTGGGAGCACACATAGATAGCAATCTGAGCTTCGACCACAAAGTGTCCATGCTGGCATTGAAAGCCTATGTTGTGCACATCATAAGTCACACCATCGTATTCATATCTGAGGATATATTACAGCACTGTACTCGAACCTCATTAGAACACTAATAGAGTATAATACTCTCTTTTCCATGTACCTCACCAGACACGTGTAGCAGCTGGAGAGACCACAGGGGATTCTCACCAGCAAATGACAGGGGTTACAAACCATGCCATCCTGTATGTGGACAGACTGAAATCCATGTCACTGTAATCTGTATCATATAGGATGAGGTGACGTCTATCTGTAATCACTCAAAAAAGTGCTATCAAGTACGGTAAATGCACAGGCCAAAGCAACTTGAATGTAAGCAAAAAAAGAAGGCCAGCACCAGGGGCACGAAGCAAAAATTATTTATTGATATTACCAGACTGGTTTCAGCATATAGCTTTCTTCAGTGGTTATACATGGTCAGCAGTTCACAAACTGCATTTATATGGGATACCCAGTTAGGCAATAATTGACATAATTTCCTGTAAGAAGAGCAAGGATCAATAGTTCATACAATGTGTTTCAAAATGCATATATATATATATATATATATATATATGAATATACGTGCACAAATGGAATTCATAAAACTGCATACAAAAATAAATAATACAATGTATACTAAATAATAAAGAAAATAAAAAATATACTAATAAATCTGACTACTAAATATTCAGCATAATCCTAAACACAATATCATAACTTGTCATTTAGACCTGGTGGAAAGAGACCACCTAATTTGACTATCCATTTCTTTTCTTTGGTGTTCAATAAATTGTGCCATCCTGTTCTGAAACATTTGTCTCCAAAAAATCTATCAATAATGGTAAAAGTAAATTTAGCTGTTTTGTGAATCAGTGAGTGTTTGTACAAAGCATTGGTCATTCTAGCATATTTAATGTCTCCCAGATGTTCTGACATCCGACATCTGAACTGTCTGGATATTTGACCAATGTAGAACGCTTGACATGTACATGTGGCCAAATAAATAACCCACTCACTTCCACAATTAGCAAAACACTTGATATCAAATAATTTACCTGTATTTTTCCTGGTAAAATTCTTAGTCTTAAAAATGTGTTTACAGAAGGAGCAGTGCCCACATGGATAGCACCCCACTAATTTATCCCCCGAAAGAGTAGTTTGGTGATACATGCTCGCTTTGGTCATAGTCCTTTTATAATGTGAAAAGTGTGACCCCAGGGTTTTCCTTTTTTGTACGAAAACTGACATCTGTCCCCCAACCAGTCATCAAGTCGTATGTTACTTTTGAGTACATTCCAATGTTTATTTATAATTTGAGTGAACTGATGGGTATTCCTTCCGAATGTTGTAACTAGCCTGATAGTATCCTGATTACCCCTAATATGTTTAGATTTGTATGTTAATAAGCTGTCCCTCGATTGATTACAAGCCCATATTGATGCGGTTTTAACATTGTCCTGCTTGTACCCTCTTTCTAAAAATCTGTTGGTGAGATCCTGATGACATATAGTAAGGTCCTGCTCTGAAGAGCAAATTCTTTTAATTCTGAGAAACTGTGATTTGGCAATATTATTAATAGTGTGTCTGGGATAAAGACTGGAGGCATGTAGCAAGCTATTATATTGTGAATACCGTTGTTCTTAGAGTATGATCTGGTTTACGCTCCAAATGTACGCCCAAAAATAAATTTCTTGTATATTGTAATTGACAGTGAATTCAACTCCCCACTTATTACAATTTAGATATTCTACAAATTCTTGGAGATATTCTGGGCCCCCCTCTCCAAACTAGCCAACAGTCATCTAGATAACAGTGCGCCAGATGTCAATCTCAGGTAAATATAAATTATGCATACCATCATAGATGATCTGTTCCTCTATATACCCCAAAAATAAGTCTGCATAAATAGGGGCAAAAGATGCCCCCATCACAGTGCCCTGTATCTGCCAATAGCATTGATCTTGGAAATAAAAAACATTCCTGGTAAGTACATGTTCAGCCATGCAAACTAAAAGAGTGTTAAAACCAGGAGGATAGATATTTGTTCTGTTAAGCCAAAATTCCAATGCCAGCAATCCGGCCCAATGGGGAATACAGGTATATAGAGACTTGACATCAAGAGTACACATGAGCCAGTGGGGTTCCAATTGGGATTCTGTAACTATTTGAAGAAATTCGGTTGTATCCTTAATCCTGGCCCTAATATGTGTCAATAAGGGTTTCAAATGCTCGGTTAAATAAACAGATAAAAGTTCAGTAAGTGAACCAATCCCCGAGACGATTGGTCTACCGGGAGGTTCCCTGAGAGATTTGTGGATTTTGGGTAGTAAATATAAGTATTGTTTGCAAGGGTCCCGGACTGTTAGTTGAATTCTAATTTTGGCACTGATAATCCCTTCCTCTACTGCAGAATCCAAAAAATCATCTATGGCTTTCTTAAAATTAGAAGTGGGGTCCAAGGACATATGGAAGTAATGCTGATTGTTAGACAACTGTCTTTTACCTTCAGCCCAGTAATAACTGGAATCCATAATCACAATTGTGACATCTATCTGCCCTGCAAGCCAGTCTCTTGACCCTGCCTTAGTGGGAATGTGCATATCCACAAATCAGATACAGTTGTTGACAGAAGTGTCTGCTGAGGAGACTATGGTAATAATAATGTCCCACATGCTGGTGTAAAAGGCTCTGTGTAATGTCAAGCAAGTGCACAAACACACACATCGGTTGACTGCAGTGAAAACAGAACCTCTACCTAAGCATACAGACTACAGAACTCTGTATTTATGGCAAACGTCACAGCTCAAGTCTGACTCAGACTGTCTCAGACATAACTTTATAGCTGATGACATCAGCAGTGTCTGGTGAGGAGAATATGGTGATAACACTGTCCCACAGGCTGGTGTAAAAGGCTCTCTGTATTGTCAAGAAAGTGCACAAACACACACACACACCTCAGTTGGCTGCAGTGAGAACAGAACACCCACCTAAGTGCACAGACTACAGAGCTCAGAACTTTACACAAGCACCATGGCACAAGTCTGCAAGACAACTTATAGTGGGTGACATCAACAGCCCATATTGGAGAGAAGATGTTGGGAGGCCTGCATGAAATGGATATGTAGGCATATGCAAGTGTCAAAATACTGTCAATTCATGAGATTGGAGTGGTAACTGTAGGATACACACTTATGCTTTTCCTGCTGGAAACACACACCCCAGTTGACTGCAGTGAAAACAGAACCCCAGCTTATCTAAGTACACAGACTACAGAGCTCAATACTTTATGCAAGTGCCACAGCACAAGTTTGACTTTTATAAGGCAGTAGGGCAACTTATAATGGATGAAATCAGCAATCCATGTTGGAGAGAAGATGTTGAGAGGCCTGCATGAAATGGATGTGCAGGCATGTGCAAGTGTCAGAATACTGTCAGTTCATGGGACTGAAGTGGTAGGTGTAAGAGACACACTTATGCTCTTCTGGCTAGACATATACAAACACACACACCACACACACACACACACACACACACACACACACACACACACACACACACACACAGTTGACTGCAGTGAGAACAGAACCCCCTACCTATCTAAGTACACAGACTACAGAGCTCAGTAATTTATACAAGTGCCACAGCACAAGTCTGACATTTATAAGGCTGTAGGACAACTTATAGTGGATGGCATCAGCACCGGATGTAGGAGAGAAGATGTTAGGAGGCCTGCATAGGTTCATAGCTTCATAGGTTCATAGGAGGTTACTAGGCTAATGGCCCTAGGGCATTTACAATCCTAGCCATGTAAAAGCCCAAGTACCGTTATTGAGCATAGTTAGATGGTCATTGTTAGCAGAGCGATTTTGTGATCGGCACTGATTGCCCGTGTCCATGAGGGGCATAGGTGCCACCCCAGTGTAAATTTATGATCACCCATCCAGTTGTCAAGGTTGTGCTTGAATAGGATCATTGGGGAGCACTGCTTCACATGCAGTGGGAGCCTGTTCCAGAGAAGAGGCAATCGATGGGAGATATGTCTTTCTCTCCAACATGTTCTGTTTATGTCATAGGCTAATTTGAGATCCCTGGAGCAAGTTATTCTTGTCCCATTTGATTTGCGGATGTCCACCATTTCCAATAGGGCAGGGTCTGAGACTGCTCGAATCCTCACCCACTAGACTGTCATCACTTTTCCTTTACTCCACTGGCAGCTGGAGTGCTTGATGTCTTCTCATTCTACGTACCATGAAAGAGAGCAGCATTTCCATCCAGCGTAGGCATACACCACTGGTGCAATGCATAACACTATGCACCAACCCTGGCATCTCCTGGTGTGTGATGAAATCCCCACCTTTACCACTGCTCCCGGAGGGTACCACAGCACCAGCTGCCTGGGCAGTACTACCTGAGGGTGCAGGTAGTGCAGGGGCAGCAAAGGCAGTGCTGCCAGGTTGGGTCCCAGATGTGCTGAGCATCCGTGCTGGAGCCGTTGGAGCAGGGGGAGGCTGATCCACTAGAGCTGGCCTACCTCTCCGTGCTGTGTATCATTTAATGATTTGGTACACATGTATGACTTGCAGACATTTTGAGGACACATAATAGAAAATAAAAAAAGAGAGATAAGGGTTGGAGTGAGAGAAAAATATAACATTAGTACCCTCATATGCATTGAAACAATTATAAAGTATTTTATCTGAAATATTACATTTAAGTATACATCCTAACAAATGCACACTATAACTACAGACTGCTAAAATTAATACTTGAAATGTGCAGACATTGCACATATGCATGTTCCAGTTATACAGATTACAGTTAGAGCATTTATGCCACTTTTATAGAATTCAATTTAATATAAATATTATTAAAGAAATGTGGTATTTTATAGTTGTGACTTGTGGTATTTGAAACCACAATCTCTGACTACAGTCTTATATTCGACTCCTAAAATTTATTTATGCTACAGACTAATGCATGCATACTTAGTTAGGATGTATATGCTTAATTTGCTACAACTGTAAAGAAAATCTATTTTTAACTTTTAAACTACAATAATACTTCTCTTGTGCTGCATACATACCACTTTATTCCCTCAGACTCACCATTCAAGCGCATGAGCCCATCTAGTGAACTCAAGTTCAGCATTAGCTGAGGAAAGAACAAAAGAGAAAAGAAGAGAATTATGCATACCAGTCTTGCCCATATTTAACTTTCTAAGTATTATAAATACTCTCTTTTATCATACTTAACACAGCTGTGGGATGTCTGCAGTTTCGAATTCAGTCAACCAACGGGTGCGGGTATCCCTTTTGTGCCTCTGTAAGTCATTAAAATGATGCCTACACTGTTCTCCAGTATGTGGGATACCAATAGCACTGGATATATCCTGAGCCAAACTACTGCAAGCCTCAGACTTCTACTGGGAGCCAGAATAGCCTCCCTGCAGAAGCCTTTGGCTGTGGAGCTTTACCAGGAGTCCAGTAAATATCCTGGACTCCTGGACATCCCACTTCTGTGCCCTAAACTGGGTAGCTTTCCTAGTAACTCCAGACATGTCTAACACCCGAACTAGAGCAATGGCAATTAATGCTTTCCCACCAGTTCCAGTTATCGCATTTACTGGTAGTGCGCAAACTCAAGCAACGATACCAACTGCTTTTGCTTGATGTTATACGGAGAGCAGCAGTGCTGAGCCGGGAAGAAATAAGTATTTGAAATAGAAAGGTTAATCTGACACTTGACCTTAGTTTGAGGGGTGTCTGCTGATGTAGCTTGGAAATATATATTGAAAATTGGAAGGTGACTGTACAGTGAGTTAAGTTTGCAGATATGCACTGGGGCCATAAATGTCGTGACCGGACACATTTGTTTTTGGATTTATATCCATTAGCAACAAACACTGAGGGAGTGCCTGCACTATATTTACATCTGTCATATGGAGCCAAGTGTTTGGGATTCAGCAATTCTAATGAGTTCACACTTAATTTGCATCTTCACTGTTCTAACAGTCCTGTATCTACACCATAAAAAGGCAGCCATGTAGCTAGGGCACTTGAAGGTGAGGAGATTTATTTATGTGGAGAACACAGAAAAGGATATTACTTTGGGATATATCTGCAAAGAAGACCACTGAACCAGAGAAGGTATGCTTGCATTTTTCAACTATATACTGCAGATGCTGAAATGTCATTAAGAAAAATCTTTTTCATATATATATATATATATATATATATATATATATATATATATATATATGTATATATATATATATATATATATATATATATATATATATATATATATATATATATATATATATATATATATATATATATATATATATATATATATATATATATATATATATATATATATATATATATATATATATATATATATATATATATATATTAATTGTCAAATACGGCTATTATCTATATGCATTGCTTACAAGTGCACTGATGGCATGGGCATGTTTGTCAGGGCATTTCACAGGTATACATGATAGGCAATGCCTTAAAATGGAATGTTCTGTGTTAAATCTGTACACATATTTCAGGGACAGTTCATTTGATAGCACTTTTAGCATTTCACTGATGGTTTGTTAGCAAAATGTAATTTCCCTGTTCTTTAGGGGATGGGGGAGCACAGCTGTATTTCTGTTTTGGCACAAACAAGGATATGTTGCTATTGTTACTCTCCCTTGTTTTGCACCCAGCCTTGCTTTGTGAATGAATGTAATATGTTACAACCACACAGTTTCTGTTGTTCATATTTCAAATATCTATCTGTTTTATATTTCTCGAGTGGGTAATACTGAAATGCTACCTTTTTTGCTTTATCTGGGAACATTTAGTTTTTAGTTAGGTGATACTTATGTATATTATCCTTCTGTTGTGTTTTAGGACACCTAGGACTATGTCACCCACGTGTATCAATCACCAAAAACCACCCTTCTGTGACTCTGAGATTCGGGTCATTTTGGAAGCTTTTAGGTGACATGGTGACGTTCTGCTTGAGAGGGGATGTTGAGCTTTGTCAGTTAGAATGCAAATTTGGCAGCAGATAGTTGCAGATGTGAATGCAGTAGGTGACCACAGCAGGACATATGATCAGGTGCGCCATAAGGCCAAAGACATGACATCATCTACACAGAGGAGACAGCTGTAGTGGCCATGATCGGATGGGTACCAGTGGGGGCCTGCTACAGAGCCACCATGAGCAGCAAATGAAGAGTTCCTGTCCACTGTCAGAGATCCAGACAGCTCCCAGGAAAGTGCAGAGCAGCATGTCCTTGACATTGGTGCCACTGTTTCAGGGACAGCAAGGTTGTCAGTTGTTAAATACCCTTGTATAACAAAATATTTGCATCATTTCGTTAGTTCTGTTTAACAGGAAATTGACTGGGGGGATTATAGATTGCTACAATTAACAACACACTCTGACTGATCATACATGGGCTTAGGCTGGACTTGTCATCCAAGTTCTTTTTGAAAGTATAGTTAATGGATATATAATGGTAAAATGTTTTACATCCTGTGTTACTGTTAATTGTGGTGAAGTTGTTCTTACTTTTTGCTTAACCTCTTCCAGGGCCATCCAGCATAAGGAACCTATTCAAAGGTCTGCCTGCTTCTCTTTCTTATTCACACACACTCACTGACCTTTTGTGTCAGCCTAGGCTTCCTGCCCCCCCCCCCAAACAACCCCCTGTGTAAGTGAGGATAACTGTACCATATCCCTTCTGTCTTTTGGATTCAGGGATACATAACATCTGTGTCCGATGGGTACACAGCTGACTTAGAGCTTAGTATATCTGCATTTGTGATGTTGAATTGGTAATTGCACCATTGACTCATATTGGTCTTAGAAAGTTAGACAGTTGATAGCATCAAACATTTTGTGCATCAGTATTATTAAGGATCTTATGAGGGTTGTGAAGTCTGAAAATGAAATGTGCCTTATTACTTTCTAACTTCTCTCTTTAATGATTTTCCAGTACAAAAGTGTGGTGCTAAACTGAGGGCATTCGGTGACCGTCAGTACTTTTAAGAGATATGACTGTGTGCATGTTTAATGCCGGAGGCCTACTTGATAATGGACACATGCAAGTCACATAACCCTCTGCTGTCACATGTTAAAGTAATTTCTGTACAAATCACTCACCTTTTACTTGCTTACACTACCAAGTAACAACATGCAAGGATATGCCATTCATTCATATTATTACACAATACACTGCAAGTTTAACACTTACCTTGTAAATCTAGCAGTCACAACAGTTTTAGTTCATGGCTGACTCTGATGCTAGTAGTATACAGCAATTACATGAGTAGGTAATGGTTGTAGGCGTTGCCTGGCTTCACTCTTACTATATGTATGTGCGTAGGAGGAACGTTTTAACCCCTCAGGTGGTGAGTGAGTGTGTTATGTGTTGCATCTTAGCCAATGCAAGGGCATATTGAGCACACCTAGATCTGCCTACACCCATGGCAGCTACTGGTTCCTCCTCTGACTCCTCACCAGCATGTTGCTGTGGTGACCTTGCCATTGGTGGTGGGATGTGTGTCCTTTCCCCTTGTTGATAGTGCTGAAGCTGTTTTCTCAGGATAATGTTGTGTAGCATGGCATATACTATGTAAATTTAAGCACATATACATGGATTGTACTGCAGGGCTTCACCAGATGTATCTAGGCACTGGAACCACAACTTCATCAGCCCAAACACATGTTCTATGATATTTCTGGTTGAGTGCCTGCCTAATTATGGCATTCTTCAGCAGGTGTGTGTGCATTTCTGATCGGCATCATCAGCCTCAGTTCCAGTGCATAACCAACATCCCTCAGTAAATGACCCTGTAGTATACCCTACCCCAGTGAACATCTGATACATTTGGAGGGGTGCCAGATATGTGAGTCGTGGTAACTGACTGGGTTGCCAGCACACATATTCAAGATGATTCCCTTGGCATTACACATGACTTGGCAGTTAATAGCTGTTCCTATTTATGTAGAGCCTTCCCTGTTCCCCGGGTGGTGCCTTAATTTCTCTATGTGTACAATATATGGCACACGGGACTTCAGGGTAGTATGCTACAGGGTAGAACATCAGCATATTCCTGGCCCTATCCTCAGGATATATGTGGTCACTGGCATGCTGGAGCATAACATTTAGGAAGTGATGGAGAATCCTGGATGCTGATGACTGTGACACCCCAATATGTCCCCTGTTGGTCTCTGAAAGGTACCTGTAGCTAAAATTCTCCACTGGTATGGGTTCCCCTCGGTTTGCCCTGGCTCTGACTTGAGGACGACAGAGGTTGTATAGTTCCTTTAGTGTGTCTCTGTCCACCATGTAGTGCTGTACAATTTCCACATCATGTAGATTGTGAGAAGTTAAACAGGGTCTGAAAACTCTTCTCCTTTTTGGTCTTGATCTGTTAGCAGCAGTATAGACTTCAGCCTGTTGCATATACACATGAATTAATGCCGCAGCAGCCCCTAACATGGCTTCTTTGTAGATTTCTTTCAGTGACTATACTCTAGTAGGTTTTGAAATTCATTGGGAAACCCATCACTGAGTCTACACTGTTGCTTTACAGCTTGTTGAATAGCTCCTCCATCTTGGATTGGTTGATTAGCATACAGTTCAGCTACATATGCTGTAGTTAGTATGCCACAGTGTTTACCTTGTTTGAGCAGCTCTACACACCGTGTAGAGCTGCTTACTGAATCTAAAACAGTGCGCTACTGTGTGCACGCTGGATCGTGTAGGGTTTATTGAATCTGGCCAAACATTTTTTTAGTTATAAGTGATACATTTGCATGGATCCATTGGCAGTATTGTAAAAATGCAGTATGTAAGTACAATATCATTATTGTTAGAATACGATTACTGTACTTGTACAGATTTTTCCATTAAGTAACTTTAATTTCTTTTGCCATTGTAATCATTGCTGGAATGCTTTCACTATATTAGTACACATCTCTCATTGAGTATCCTTAGTTTCTTTTGTGAATTTGCCATACTTCTGTAAAGTTAAATATTCCACAACATATTTTAATTGTAACACTGTAGTATCAGTATAAATTCAGTGTAATTTGTTAATGCACAGCAACAAAAGTATCACCATACGTAAAGTATTTTAACATTTCCCAGAGTACTTAATTTAAATGAAACTATGTAATGCACAGTGCATTAAAATACTTAGAATTTAGCCTGCATCAGTAGCATAGAGGGATAAAGCCCTAACTACAGCCCAGGTGGACCAAATTCAAATATAGCACAGACAGGGAGTGTGGAAATACTCATTTCACAGAGTAGAAATATGGTGGATTCCATCTAGCTAAAGCCACTGCTCTAATGATAGTGTCTTGCCTGGATAGTGGCATGTCATGATGCATGGAGATGGTGCAGGTAAGGTGTGAGTGCTATTGGCCAATTAGTTAATGATAGCCCTTGTTGTGGCATGTGGAGAAGCATGAATGCACATATAGGGAGGGATAGGCCACCCTTTTGGTGATGTAAGTCCTCACATCACCAACAGAGGTGGTGTTATGTAATAAATGAAAAATGCTGCTATTGCTAAGATGGTAGTGAGAGAACAAAGCTCTGCCATTGCTCTCTGGATGATGGCTCCCTCAGCACAAGGCCTGATAAAAGGAAAGCTATTGAGGGTACTCATAGCAGTGTGGAGAGAAAGGCACATCCCAGATGACTACAGAATAAGCATACTCATGACAGTGTAGAAGAACAAAGGGGACATCCACAATTGTGGGCAGTACACAGGTATCAAACTCCTGTCACACTGCATGAAAGTTCTGGAGAGGATGGATGATAAACAAATATGCAGAGTAGTAGAAAGTAAGATGGGTGATGAGTAGTTCAGATTCAGAACAGGATGCAGTACAACTGACCTGATATTTGCAGGGAGACTGATAGTTAAGAATAAGCTAGAGATGAGGAAAGAGTCCAACTGGGCATTCCTAGACCTGGAGAAAGCATATGACAAGGTCCTACGAAAGCTGATTTGGGCAGTATGGCAGCAGTTTGAAGTCCCAGAAACATTGGTAGAATTAGTGCAGGCTATGTACAAGGACCCAGTGACTTGAGTAAGAACAGTGTTCGGTCTCACAGAGGGGTTCCCAGTGTGAGTGGGTGTACACCAGGGTTCAACTCTGAGCACACTGCTGTTCATACTGGTGATGGATTACATTAACAGAAAGGTAGAAGGGGACAGATCACTAAGTTGCCAGTTGACACATATGGATGATGTAGCATTACAGGCAAACTCTGAGCAAGAATTTCAGCAAGGCTAGGGGAATGGAATGCAAAACTGAAGGCACATGAGATGAAACTAAGCACAGATAAGACAGTGGTAATGGTAGCCGATTGAGAAAATCAGAAGAAGCTGAAAATTAAGATAGAAGGGAAGATAGTGGGACAGGTTAATAGCTTCAGGTATCTGGGATGGATGGTTAAGGAGAAGGGTTATCTGAATGAAGAAGTCAAAGCTAGAATCAGAGGGACTGCAGCCAACTGGCATAATGTGTCAGGTATAGTGTATGACAGAAGAATAAGCAGAAAGATAAAGTGTTCAAAACAGTGGTGAAACCAGTACTACTGTATGATACAGAAGCCTGGACAGTATAGGCAGAGCAGATGAGAAAGCTAGAGGTGATGGAAATTAAGTGCCTGCAAAGGGTGGCATGATGCATACTGTGAGACAGTTGAAGAAATGAGGACATAAGAGCAGAAGTCAAAGTAGCTCCAATTGCAGAAAAGGTCAAAGAGAACAGATCATGGTAGTTTCGGCACGTGTTCAGAAAAGCAGAATACAATCTGGTGAAGAAGATTTGGGACAGACAGGAAGAAGGTAAGAGGAATGGAGTGTATCCAGCAAACGGTGGATGGGTTGCGTAAGAGAAGATTTGCGACACTCAGGCATGAGTGTTGAAGAAGGCAGGAGTGTGGCCTTGAATCAAGAGAGATGGCAACAGTTAACACAACACCTCCACCCCATGTCGAAAATGGGAAGAAGGGGGATGATGATGAAGAACAACAGTATCACTGTAATAATAAATACTTTATTTAAAAAGTCTTATTTGTATTAGAATTATTATTAGAACGTCACTGGATTAGTAGCAATATTTTTCCTGAATATTTCAAAATTTCCAGCAGACCATAATGGAATTAAACATTGCACAATGTATTAGGATACAAATGCAGTAGTCTTGGTATAAACAAAATTTAATTGAGTAGTGTGCAGTGAATTGTGGTAGTTTGTGTATTTAAACAAAATTTTGTGTGCAATACTGTTAAAGTGTTTTATGAATAAGGTGTATTTAACATATTAATTTTTTATCTAGAGGTTTCTCAGCACTGCAGGAAAAGGATGGGAATGTATTGTTTCAATACTGAAATCAATATGAAATAAAAAACATTTCTGTTATCCAGAACTCCATTTTGATTTTGTAAATATATGTATACATATGTGTGTGTGTGTATATAATATATATATATATATATATATATATATATATATATATATATATATATATATATATATATATATACTCTATCTAGTGGACTGACAAGAGTTATTTAGTTTTATTTATTTAACCAGATATTCTGTTTATTGGCTGATATCCAACTTTATGATGATTTCTTCTTGTTATATCTAAACATAATATTTCAGTTATAATG
This sequence comes from Protopterus annectens, assembly GCF_019279795.1. Lineage (NCBI taxonomy): Eukaryota > Metazoa > Chordata > Ceratodontiformes > Protopteridae > Protopterus > Protopterus annectens. The sequence goes on from NC_056745.1 coordinate 1,187,854,301, forward strand.
GCAATATGACTGTACTTCCTTTTAACATATTACTCTAATAAAGAATTCAACTGTCTTCATTATTTATAATCTGGATTGTTATTCTTATATGGACATTTAAACTTTCTTTTCTTTCTGGCATACCTTAGCGCATAACTCCCATAAAGTTTGAAAAGAAGGAGGGACATCTTTCCATGTGTTTTTTTTTTTTGTAAATATTTTCTTTGCAGTTGCTAAAAGTTCCCTTATGAATGAAAGGTATGACCTTGTGATACTGTGCTAGCTTTGGGTTTTAAGTCATTGCACCTGCTGATTTGATTCTGTATTTAGCAGTTACCATTTTGTCAGTAGTTTCTGTGTTTGATTTAAGCAGCTGTTCAGGATGTAGTCTTGTTACAGCAGAATTTATAGAATATTTGTTTTATGATTGAGCCCGTGTCTAGCTATTGAGTCCTGCACATCTGTATGATTGGCAGAAGCAGTTTCAAATGCTAGTGCGATTGCAGGTTTTGACTGAGTAGTTACAAACTTTGGTTTTGTAGTAGTGTCTCCTGATTGCTGTTGAACTACATTAAGCTATTGACCTTATAAGCTAAGTTGTTAATTGGTGCTAATATATATATATAATTGTAGTATATGTGCTATATATTCTTATGTAATATCTGGAACACTTCTGAGTCTTAGTTTAAGTGATTTGTTTCTGTGATCTACCTTTAGACCTGTTTGATTATGCAGTGGTTAATAGTATACATTTATATTTTATGTTTTTTTGTGTGTTTGTCCAGTGTAGTCTTTTAAATGTTGTCGGATCATTAGGCTTTGTTTTATTAATGTATTCTGGAGTTAAAACATCTTAAGGTATCTTTGTAAACTTAAGCATAACTTTTCTAAAATGGAGAAGCTTAATTGATTTACTTAGAATGATTTGTTGCAAAACAGTGTCCTGCTACACTGTAAAAAAGTATTTTATATATAGCAGAAGCAAAGACTTTTCATCTGATCTTTGATTGCACTGTGCAAAATCAAACAAATTGTCATCCATCTTGGATGGAAAAAAGAGTTTCCTTGAAAAAAATTTTCTCCTCACGTAAAATATTTAGTTGCCTGCTGTTAGAAAAATATGTATTAATGTGTGTATGCTTAATGCTAATTAATAGTCAGAAGAATTAACACGTTTTTCATTCTATTTTACATGCACTGTGTTATATAAATTGAGTTTCATATAAGACTGAAAAAGATGTTTTTTGAAAACTGCAATATGCTTTCTGAAACTTGCAAGATGCCCTCTGACCTAGTAATTGCTAGCACAGCAATATTCATGTTTATGCCTTTTGGAAATGTACTTGAGAAGCAGGTGCTTATCTGCTAGGTCAGGAATGAATGAACAATACTATATTCTGTAAATGTAATGATTCTAAACAATCAGCTCTGTTCGAAGCATGAGAACATGTACAGCTGCAGAAGCTTAGAGATAAAGTAGACAAAGAATTATTAGAGAAATGAACTGTTAGCTTTGTGCTTGAATTAGCCATAGTACCTTGAATGGTAACATAACATGTATCTAACTGGTGGTAATCAAGGCCACGTTGTTTTCCTCAGGAAGTTTCTCACAAAAATTGATAAATCAGCAGAAATTCATGGGACTGATGGTCAACAAGTGATGATGAAAAGACTGGTAATTTATTACATCAGCTTGGTAGGCAATGTCTAGTTAGAGAATGTATAAAAGTGAAAGTATTTCCTGTTTCTAGTTAGACAAACTCTGTAATAGCACATTTTTGTCTCCTTGCTGCAAGATTAAAGTGCCTTAACCTGAACCTACCGTGTTTTGATCATTTTTAAAGTATATTTTCCTTTGACAGTTTGGTCCTTCGGACCGGAAAGTACCTCTCGCTCTAGGCCTAGGTCAGAAATGGGCCCAGTGGCATGTATCCGTACGGAGAAGAGGCCAAATCGGCTCTTCTGTTTTGAAAGACCTCCGACTGAATTGTCGTTCAAAAGAGGCCAGCCACTGTTTCTGATCTGGGATTGGAGGACGAGTCAACGATCAGGTGGATCAACTCACGGAGGGTCAGGTAAGGAGGAATTTACCTTATTTCTGTTTTAAGATCAGGGACTAGTTGCAGAACTGTTTTTGTCAGGAAGATTTGCATGTGCAGGTCAGGGACAAAAAAGGTTACTGTCTTGTCATAGATCAGGGAAACAGAATAGGTAGACAGTTATTCTAGATAAACTGTGAAAAGGTGTAGAACCGTGGTACCACGTGATAAGAAGGGTTACGTAATGATTTACAGCTTAGCTAAGGCAATATGGGAAATCAGTGCACAAAAAGTTCCCGAGACCCGCCCCTAACTGAAGACGCGAAGTATATGCAATTACAGCGTGCCGATAATACTAAGTACTATACAAAATGGGTTGATAAGTATAAATTTGATGGCAATTTAGATAAACTTGCACTTATTAAACTTGTCAGGCAACTTAAAACAGATGCAAAAGGTCAATTAAAAAAGCAACGACAATTAGGAGTCCCTCAGACACATAGGTGGCTTGAGGAAGCAAATCGCAGGGAACAAAAGATTAAAAATTCAAAAACAATGTTCTTAGACAAAGAAGATAATAACTTGGTAATAGCAACGGCCCCTCCTTCGCCCCCTCCACTTTCCTTACAGGAATACGAAGCAAGTGGACAAGCTGATCCACCTCCGCTATACCCAGCTGTTTCTACAGCATCAAAACCGTTTGTCAGGGATCCTATCGAGACAAGGTCTCAAACACGCAACTTGAGAGGGGAGATTGAATTATATGAAATAAATAGAAAATCACAAGCTATGAGTGAGGAAGAGATATGGCCACTCATAGAAGTACCAAATCCTCAGGCAGGACAGGATCCGACTCTTTTAGTTTATAGACCGTGGACACCGGAAGATGTCCGGGAAGCCACGGAGGGAATTCCCCATCCGAAGGTAAATTTTCGAAAATTTTTAGAAGACTTACAGGGTATGAGATTAAGTTATCATTTGAATGGAGAGGAAGTAGAAAAAGTAGTTAGACAAATTGTAGGTCCAGATTGGCACATGATCAGTGGCGACTGGAATCCCCGTGACGCAGAGCTTAGACCACTCCCACATACTAATGCAGAATTGGATGGCAGAGTAAAGGGTCTGACAGACCGAATCTCTGAAAAATGGAAGCCTAGGGCTGATTGGACTTGCATTAATCAGTGTATTCAACAAGAAGGTGAAATGGTTGATAGATATTATGCTAGATTATTAGAGTGTTTTAATAACCACTGCGGAATGCAGATACCAGAAAATCAGACACATGATTCCCCATATGAGCAGCAGCTAAAGAATGGATTCTTGAAAGGTAGTATAACTCCTATTAGCAGCTTTGTTACAAAGCACATGGTAGATCATCGTACAAGTAGATTGCAGCCATTACTTGAATATGCAAGACATGCAGAAAGACATTTTAATAGTAAAAAGAAAAAAAAAACTCAAGTATTTTCAGCAGAAGATGGGTCAGAAGTTTTTGTAGTACAAACTGGGAGAAAGGGTAAGAAAAATACCCAGGGAAACAAACAATCTGATAAACGATCAGAAGATTTTGAAGAAAGAAAGAAAAGGGGTGAATGCTTTAAATGCGGAAAAAAAGGACATTTAGCAAGGGATTGCAGGCTAAATAAGAAGGTGACCACAGAAGATAAGGAGGATGAGGAATGACTATATGATAGTCAGGAATCACTGAATGAGAACAAACGGGAAAAGACAAATGCAAATGTGATAGCAAGGGTAGAGGATGTGACAGAAGGGGTAGAGGATGAACATGAATTTGTAGATGTTGAAGAAAATGAAATTTTAGACCTAGCCTTATTGAGCCTAGAGCTCTACTTAGCAGACACAAAACCGGAAGTGACACTTTTAGTAGAGGGAAGGGAAGTCATATTTTTGTGTGACTCAGGGGCTTCACGGACCCTGATACATCCCTCCAAATTACCGGAAGATTCAGAATCACCAGATTATATATTAGTGAAAGCAGCTAATGGACAGCTGTATCGGGAGCCACTCTCCCATGACATAGCAATAACAGACCCCGTTTCAAGAATGACCCAGAAAAGTAAAATTGTGGTTTCTGCAAAATGCCCAGTAAATCTTTTGGGTAGGGACTTAATGCCGATATTTGGCATAGCCGTAGTTCCAACCATGCAGGGTATGGAAGCACAGTGACAAATGGATACTTTTGTAGTGCGACCGGAGGGTGAGACATATTATTGGTACAGCCAGGACTTGGTTACGACTGGTCCAGGGGCAGTAACCGAAGAACTGATGAACGTAGCCATCAGTAAATCCCCCTCCCTTGACATTGACAAACAACATTTGTTGCATTGTACTCTATATTACTGTAATAGACCAGGACCTGATAAAGAATATGAGCAGGAGTTGTTTCAAAACCATGCAAACAGACTAGTGTTACGAAACTTGTACTGGGACACAGAAGGAAACAGTGTAATAAGCTGTTCATTGCCCCAGGAATTTTTAGCACTTTACAGATCTAATCGATTGCCACATGTTAGCTTAACCAAAAATAGAAGTCTGAAATGGGCAGACTTAGGAGAAAAAGTCACAAGGTGGGAAAAGCAAGCAGAATTAGAACTCTCCGAACAAGGAGTACAGAAGCAGAAATTGAATTGGATAACACAGACACACCCAGCTGTACACTCACAGGCTAGTGAGAATAGCTGAGTATTACTCTTATTGGAAGAAGAGGAAAAAGCCTTGCAAAACATACCAGAGACTCTCTGGTCAACAGGGAAATCAGATGTAGGACTTATTCAAACTGCAGGACCAGTTACTATTACGCCAAAATCAGCATTTAGAAAAGACAGTATCCCTTGAGAAAGGATGCAGAGATAGGGATCAAACCTATAATAGCAGCCTTACTTAAGGAAGGAGTCTTAATAGAATCTCCCGATTCACCATGTAATACACCCTTATTTCCTGTTAGGAAAGCAAACAGGGAATGGCGTATGGTCCAAGATTTACAAGCTGTAAATAATGCAGTTATACCCAGGGCACCAACGGTGCCAGATCTGCACACTTTATTGAATGATTTAAAGCCTCAGCAAAAGTATTTTTCTGTGGTAGATATTAGTAATGCATTTTTCTCAATACCGATACACCCCGACAGCCAACATTGGTTTGCATTTACATTTCAGGGGAAACGGTATACATATACAAGATTACCACAGGGATATTGTGAAAGTCCAACAATATTTGCACAAGAAATGGCAAGCAACCTGGCGGGATTTATCCCACCAAAAGGTAGTCAGATTTTACTTTATGTAAACGACATTCTGCTGGCAGCCCCCACCCAGCAAGAATGTAGAGGGGATACCATAGCATTATTACAGTTTTTAGCTACTCAAGGACACAAAGTAAACAAAAACAAACTACAACTTTGGAGAAAACAAGTTAAATACCTGGGATATGTAATATCCAAAGAAGGCAGAATATTAGATGAAGATAGAAAAACAGCAATATTACAAGCACCTAGACCAACTACCAAGAAGGAGATGATGTCCTTCCTGGGAACTACTAACTTTTGTCGGAGTTGGATACCAAATTATGCTTTGGAATCTGCTCCACTGACTAATTTGATATTCAAAAAGCCGATGGCAGCACAGGATTTATTACAATGGACACCAGAAGCAGAAGCAGCTTTCTGCAAGCTAAAACAACTGATAGCATCATCCTTAGTTTTAGGATTACCAAACTATCATAAGCAATTTTTCCAAACTGTAGACTGTAAGCAGGGTTATATGACATCAGTGTTGACACAGCAATATGGGGACAAACAACGCCCCATAGCTTACTATTCATCACAGTTAGACCCAGTGGCGCGATCCTTGCCCCACTGTGTACAAGCAGTAGTTGCAGCTGCAATGGCAGTGCAGGCTTCGGCCTCAGTAGTGTTGTTCCACCCTCTCACATTGAGAGTGCCTCATGCAGTCGCAATTATTTTACTGCAAGAAAAAGTAGCATATCTTTCTCCTGCTAGACATCTTTCCTGTATGACTATACTGTTGAGCCAACCTCATATGACAATTGAACGATGCACAACTTTGAATCCGTCAACCTTGCTCCCAACCCCTGCAGATGGCAAACCGCACTGCTGCCTGCAGGAGATTGAGCAAAAGACATTACCTAGACAAGACCTCACTGATGTTCCCTTGAATGATGCCGAGGTGACATACTATGTGGATGGCTAGTGCAGGAGGGGTCCTACAGGACAGACTCTAGTGGGGTATGCAGTCGTTTCTGACGCCGAGACTTTAGAAGCAAAATCTTTACCACACAACTTATCTGCACAAGCAGCAGAATTGATTGCCTTGACAAGGGCATGTACCTTAGCAGAAGGTAAGAAAGTGAATATTTTTACTGACAGTCAGTATGCTTTTTCTACTGTACATGTTTTTGCGCAGCAGTGGAAAAATAGAGGAATGATAACATCTACTGGTAAACCAATTAATCATGCGCAATTTTTTTTAGATTTATTAGACTCTATTCAGCTACCTCAAAAAGTAGCTATTTGCAAATATGTAGCTCATACCAAGCAACAGGATAGAATTTCGAAAGGTAATGCGCGGGCTGATACAGCTGCAAAACAGGCAGCTTCAGCCTCAGAAGCTTTTCTTTTGAGTGAGGAATTACAACCCTCTGAGATTTTAGATTTAGAAATGTTGAAAACAATGCAGACACTTACTACAAATGTAGAAAAACAGAAGTGGATAAAACAAGGAGCAATTCTTGAAAAGGGACTGTACATCTCCAAGGAAAAGAAACCAATTCTGCCATCTAACTTGTTTAGATATGCAGCTTTGTTGAGCCATGGGCAGAGCCATGTCTCAACAGGGGGGATGGTACAGTTAGTGAATCGAGTGTTTACAACATATGGATTTACAAACTATACAAAAAATTTTTGTGCAGCATGCCATGTTTGTAACAAGCATCATGCACAAGGGGCATTGAAGCCTAAGCAAGGGAGTTTCCCTACACCACCGTATCTGTTTCATACTATTTGTATGGATTTCATAGAACTGAATAAATGTAAGAATAAAAAGTATTGCCTTATCATTATAGATATGTTTTCCAAATGGGTGGAAGCTTTTCCAACTAAAAATCCAGATGCAGCTACTATTGCAAAGGTCCTTGTTAAAGAAATTATACCTAGATTTGGCATACCGGAAAAGATTTATAGTGATAACGGTACACATTTCGTGAACCAAACAGTGCAACAACTTAGTCGCTATTTCGGAGTATCGTTAAAAAATCACTGCGCATACCACCCCCAATCTGCAGGATTAGTAGAGAGGCATAATGGGGTGTTGAAGAATAAGCTTAGAAAATTGATGAGTGAGACACAAAAGAACTGGGTGCACTGTTTGCCTCTAGCACTGTTGAGCATGAGAACTGTTCCAAATGCAAAGGGACTGACTCCTTTTGAAACTTTGTTTGGGAGGGCATATTATACACCTCAGTGGAAACCTCTCATGTCTGCAGAGCAAGAGGCTGACAGTTCACTTGCAGGGTATATGAGACGATTTTTGAATAACAAACTTTTGCAGTTAAATTCTGTTTCAGATAAAGAGCAACCGAAATCGGAAGCACCAGTAGCCCCAGGCACCTGGGTCTGGGTGAAGATTGTGAAGAGAAAGAACTGGAGTTCTCCGAAGTGGGAAGGGCCGTACCAGGTACTACTGTCGACACCCACTGCAGTCAAAATCGCGGAGCGAGCTTCCTGGATTCATTTGACGCACTGTAAATTGGTTAAAAACTTTGAATTGGACAAAAACTTTGTTACTGTTGTACAACGAGAACACAATGGCCAGGTACAGAATGAATAAAAACATTGAGCAACCTCAGAGAACTTGCATGATCATTTTGATAGCTATGCTAATTACTTTGTTCTTTTTGTTGTGGCCACTCCTTTTTCCTGCCACGAAAGTTGAACTGATTAAACGTGATGGGCCAAACATAGACTGGCATCCGAACTTTAACATTTATCAGGCAATTACACGTGTGTATGCTGAGACTTTTACTGTTTCGAACTGCTGGGTCTGCACGGCCATACCAACAGCATACGGGGGTTTATTAATGGCTGCTATCCCCCTGGGGGTCAATGAGACCTGGGAAAATCTGGTTTTTGACACAGTTGCTATTAAAACATATGATAAAGTAGCACTGTATTTGCCTGTAACACAAAAAGAAATTGTATGTTTTTACAGAAACGATACCATCCAAGTGGGATGGAGCAAGTGTAATGTCACTGTACAATATAAATGTTATACAAAAGCAAATGATTTAGGTGGATCTTGTAGTACAGATTACAACTCATTTCTTAAATCTATGCATAAGACTCTTGATCAGGTACAACGTAATCCTGTACTTTTTAAACACTTATCTGTAATAGATAGGAAAATGTTTCATGCAGGGCAGTCATTTCGTAACAAAGTAACAACTAAAGTAGAGGACTGTTATTTTGTGTGTGGTAAAAAGGCATATAAATGGTTACCTGAGAATTGGTCTGGCAGTTGTTTTTTGGGATACCTGGTCCCGGCCATACGACACACTGCAGCTTTACCTCAGGGAAGTATTCGAAATACCCGAGATGTAACCAAAAAGACTGTTAAGAAACCTGAGAATCCAGAGGGACAGATCGAAGCGGGCTGGAAAGACCATCATAATGTGGGAACCAAACTTGCGCACATGGACTTGAGTGATGCTGTCATATCGTGGGCAGGCATATTACCTGCATATGGCGCAGTAAAATCGATTTGGGAGCTGCGAAAACTGTCTGAACTTCTCGAAGTAATGAGTAATGCGACTTTCTCTGCTCTTGAACTGATAACTGATGAACTGAATGCCATGAGAACTGTAGTGCTCCAAAACTGAATGGCTCTTGACTTCACCCTAGCGGCGAGGGGTGGGACGTGCACTTTAATCAAAGAAGAATGCTGTGCGTTTATTCCTGATCATCAGTACGAGATTAATGATCATCTTGAGGTAATTCAGCAAGTGTCGGCCATGACCAAACCAGGCCCAAACCCTCTGACAGACTTTTTCCAGAATGTATTTGGGGGGTGGGGTTCCATCCTAATGAACATATTGATTGCCATTGGGGTAGGATTACTCCTAATAGGAGTTTGTGTTTGTTGTGGAATCCCCTGCATGAAGAAATTAATCAAAGAATTCATAGACATATCAGTATCTGAGACTATGTATCAAAGTACTGAACTTGAAGAGCTGCTAGAATGTGAAACACTTTCATAAAAGTTTAAATGACTTTCTTAACTGCAAATCCTGATTGGGAGAGGTTAGGAAAAGAAGCAAACTGTTTATTCTTTTTTGAAAATAGAATTAAAAAGTATTAACAGGAGGGAAATATTAGAAAAATATGTATTAATGTGTGTATGCTTAATGCTAATTAATAGTCAGAAGAATTAACACGTTTTTCATTCTATTTTACATGCACTGTGTTATATAAATTGAGTTTCATATAAGACTGAAAAAGATGCTTTTTGAAAACTGCAATATGCTTTCTGAAACTTGCAAGATGCCCTCTGACCTAGTAATTGCTAGCACAGCAATATTCATGTTTATGCCTTTTGGAAATGTACTTGAGAAGCAGGTGCTTATCTGCTAGGTCAGGAACGAATGAATGAACAATACTATAGTCTGTAAATGTAATGATTCTAAACAATCAGCTCTGTTCGAAGCATGAGAACATGTACAGCTGCAGAAGCTTAGAGATGAAGTAGACAAAGAATTATTAGAGAAATGAACTGTTAGCTTTGTGCTTGAATTAGCCATAGTACCTTGAATGGTAACATAACATGTATCTAACTGGTGGTAATCAAGGCCACGTTGTTTTCCTCAGGAAGTTTCTCACAAAAATTGATAAATCAGCAGAAATTCATGGGACTGATGGTCAACAAGTGATGATGAAAAGACTGGTAATTTATTACGTCAGCTTGGTAGGCAATGTCTAGTTAGAGAATGTATAAAAGTGAAAGTATTTCCTGTTTCTAGTTAGACAAACTCTGTAATAGCACATTTTAGTCTCCTTGCTGCAAGATTAAAGTGCCTTAACGTGAATCTACCGTGTTTTGATAATTTTTAAAGTATATTTTCCTTTGACACCTGCCTTAGAGATTTTGTGCAGGATTGGCACATGGAGGTTATCTCTCAATCTAGGATATCCAGTGAGAAGGCCATTTCAATGAGGAATAGACAGGATATTTACTCTACACCTTTGCATAGCTTGTTTTTTTTTTTTTCTTCAGGGTCTGTAGCAACCTTAGATGAGACAGTAGCAGGTGATCTACCCTCACAGAATTGTAGGTTGGTGCATTCTGTGGATATCTATTAACAAGCTGTAAGTAGACTTCAAGGGAATCCTCATAAAAATGGACAACTGTTAAATAATGCTGATGTTAAAATGACTGTAGTTACACCAGAATGGAGTTGGTCATAGTAATTATGATACTACACCATCATCTCTTTTATAATTTGGTACATCTTACTACTCAAGTCACTACTATCTGTGATTCATAGAGCGAAATGTGTATGCAAAATGCTAGAAAGAAAGTGCTAGCAAATAGCTACATAAGAAATATAGAGGTATCACAGTTTGACATCATGCCAAGAGGAAAAATAAGGTTAAATCTTAAAAATAAAAATATGACTGGTGAAGAACTCAATTCTGACACAGTTGGATGCAAGAAAATTAAATATCAGATTGAAATATGAACATGTAGATCTCAAAAAAATCTAAATAGAACACAGTATTTCTAATTATAGGAGATCCAGTCATTCAGAGTGTTGAATCTAAAATGAAAACATGTTTATATGATGCTAAAATTCTGAATGTGCAAATGGCTGTAGTTACAGAAATCTGCAATTAAATGTTGTGACATAGCTGTTCATGCAGGATGAAATAATGTTAAGGAACATGTCTGGATACAAGATTCACAGGATAGTTACATTATTGCAGTATATATTTAAGAAGGCTGTCAACCTAATTTATTATCATACAAATAAAATCTGTGACATAGCAAAAACATTCACAAGATTAACGGACATATGGCAAATTCTGTTCTATTAGGAAATTGAATTAGTACATAGTGAGATTGATGACAGCTGCTTTGCTCTCTCTTCTGATGATTACATATGTGATCTGCTGGCATAAACTCTTTGTAAATTCTATTTTGAACTGTAGTAATTTTTTTTGGAGTAAAAGTTGACTCAGTTTTTTCAGAAGGTACTAGAAGTAGGGGAAACTTTTTTTTGAAGCCCCTAGTAGAATTCTGTGCATGAATGCTATGATTTGAAAATTTTCAAATAAATTTGATTTATAGAGAAAATACCTTATCAGAAAACTTGTTAAATAGAATCTTGTATTAATATGCTAAATGTTTTTTGTGTCTGAGTTATATAGTTCTTTTCCTCAGTACTGCCGTTTAAGAACATTTCCAGCCAAATCATTAATCTGTCTTCAGAAGTAAATATTATTTTATTTGTATTTTGTTTTCTGTGGTAGACTTCTATAAAACTTTTCCAGACTCAGCCCAGGAGTAGGGTCTAGTTAAGTGACTTACTCAAAGTCACACAGGCAAATGAGGCTGAGGGAATCAAACCTTGCACCTCTGGACCACAGGAAGCTGATAGTTAACAACTCCTTAATCCTATAAGCCATCTGACATTTGGTGTTAATGATTAGATTGGTCTGTAGTTATCCCACCTTTCATATTAATATAACAGCTTATTATGGAATAATGAAATCCCACTATAGGTGGTGCAGTCTTGACCTTAATCCCCAGAAGCTGTCTGTTAAAAGAGATGTGGAACCCTTAGCTCAGCCGCAAACAGTGAGGAAGAATCTTCACACCAAAGGCAAGACTCCCACATGCTCCTCGAAGGCCAAAAAAAACTCTCAACCAAACCAAAGACAGAACCCACTCTGTAAAAGAGCCCACAGCAAAAAACCCAGGACTAAATAAAAAGCTACAACAAAAACAAGACTTAAATAAAAGCAGGAGCAACACTAGCAAAAAAACCTAAAAAAAACTAGACTCTCCCACAAAAATAAAAGAAACTAAAATAAGGAAAAAAAAAATAAGACAAACTCAACCTTGATAAAATCAATAATAGCAAAATATAAGAAATCTCACTGAAAAACACTACAAAGATTGCCAAAGAACTAGCAAAAAATATGCTTGAAGATTACTGATCCTACAGAACCAACATACTGAACCTCGGTAATATGCCACAAACTAAACCAAGGACCCCCAAAAGGAGATACCCAAACCCACGATTCCAGCCCCCAAAACACAGCACCTTCCCAAACATTGCTCTCAAAACCCAAAAAACAATATCCCAAAGGAGGAAAACCCCCCAATGTGTGGCAAGCCCTCTAATCAAGCTGTAATCCTCCAAAAAAACACTTGGAATATAAGCCACAACTAGGAGTAGCTATTAATGTCCCACTTCCAGCCGACCCTGGACCAAGGGGCCTCACCACAAAACAAACCCCACCTCTACAAAGGAAAACAAAGCCTAGGGAGTGCAATGCCTTATCTGCAAGATGACACAGAGGAATTTGCAGACCTCATAGACCAACATATGGGCTTTGTAAGACCCAGATCAGACTTTTTTTTAAACTTAGTTGAGATTTTGTTGAAACTTCAAAAGCTGGATTTGAGAAGGCAGTAACTACAGCAGTCACAAAGGCATTTTGTACACATACCATCATCATGCTGCCCTCCTGGGACACTTTACCTTTATTTCAAAACCTCACCATACAAAATCAGCAGTTCGGGCAAACCCCCTGGCATCACCTACTTAATGCTGAACCAAGGTCACACAAGCACAACAGAAAATCCACAGCAGAGTTACATTACATCGGGGTCACCAGTGGGTCAAGTAGCTGGCCACAGGCTCAGTCCATCTCAGTTGAGCGCCCAAACATCAGTAGGAGGTTGGAAGAAAGGACACCAGATGACTGCAAACTGGGGAGCCATAGTACACAAACGTTAGTGACTGCAGAATCCAAGTGACATAGAAAACAACTGGCCTTGGGAACAGAATGTTTGGCCACAGATTAAGCCTGACATCAAACACAGATATCCTTCAGAAATGCCAAATAGAAAAGTCATACTACCCCTAGCTACCAACCTCCCCATAAATGCAAAAAAAGCAGTCATACCCAGCACAAGAGACAGGGGACCCTAGCTACCAAATGGGTGTTGATCCACATGTAGCTAAGAAAGTGTAGGGACTTGGGGACCCAGGTTTTATTACTTCTGTCATGAGGGATTTATGCACATCTAGATCAAGTCTTCCATTACTCTCTCATCAATCACTCTCATCTCATAAGTTCAATGAGTACAATGCCCCATTCATGCCCATTCATCCCGACGCTTGACCCGACACAGAGCAAGAAGAGTTCTCACCAAAAACTCAAAGAAGGGAGGAAAAAATCCCAAAACAATCCGTCCTCTGACTCAAAAATGCTCAGTTATCCTCTGTCGCTAGAACTAGAGCAGCTTTGCCCACACCATGCACAAACAACATACACCCCCTTTTGACCAGATTTGATCGGCTCAAAATCTGAATCCAAGAGGGAGCCACCTCCAGACAGGGCAGAGAGGGCGGACGACTATAATGCTATGGTGCTTAAGGAATGGAGGATAGATTCATCACCCAAAGACTCCTAAGACTCAAAATCAAATATAATAGCGGTATATGTGAGCACAGAGCACTGGCGCTGGAGAAATCTTGACCAAATGGATGGGAGATGCATGATATAAATATACCCAGGATTACCAGTGTCACTGCTTTCGTGGAGGCACAGCAAAATAATGGGTATATAGTATAGTTATAAGGGGTGGCGTGAAGGCAAAAAGCCGATGATAGGGGCTTGTAATGCCCTCGGGCAGATAGCCTAGTATGAACCTATGAACCTATGAACCTATGAACCTATGTCAGGAGTACTCCTCCCCTTGTAGGTACACCAGTAATTTGAGATAGGTTCTTTTCATTTTAATAAGACTGCAACAAACCCTTCAAGTCAGTATAATTCATACTAGCATGCAGATATAAACCAGATGATTGGCATGAAAAAAATCCTCATTTCATTTTTTTTCTGTAGACATAGAAATCACAATAAAAATAGGATTCTGCATTTTTGTACACATTTCCATTTAACTGACCGGTCAAAAACTTTACTTAAATTTATGAATAAAATTGATTTTTTTTAATCTAAGTATCAAAACTCATTTTGATATTTTATCCAACTCCTATTTGTCTGTAGGTTTGCAATATGTCCTCATTAACTGATTGATTTCTTTTATATACACTGGATCATAACAGTGTGATTTTCTATGGGAACGTAAGTCTGCCTAGCATGGATCAGCAACATGCGCCTATTTATTTTTCTCATGGAACAGCATATGTTGTTTTTCTTTTGGCTTTTTCCCGGTTAGGGGTCGCCACAGCGGAACTCCGGTCCGCTAATGATTGGCAGTCGATTTTTTTTTATGGTGACGAGGTGCCAGCCTGACGCCCAACCTTCAATGAAGGCACACCCATTCACGCATGTCTTTTGAACGCCACTCGACCGTGGGGAGGACATGCAAACTCCACACAGAAGGCACTCTAGCCAATAATCAAATGGGAGAACCTCTTGCTGTGAGGCGACAACACTACCGCTGCATCACCGTGGCTATTCTCATGGAACAGCATATAATATATGAAATCAAAAATTTTGTAGACTGTCATTTCTTTGACCCTTAAATGATATTTTCCAACATTATAAATGCTAGTAGAGAAAAACAAAAATAAACATATTGCCACTATGGACTTATACTTAGAAATTCAATGTGCAGGTGTTCTATTACCTCTGCACCAAAAAGCACAACCAGGTTGTTTATTATAACTGAATCATTAGATTTGTTGTCCAAAATATTTTTACTAAAAAATGCTTATTTATTTAACATGTGTGTACCAGGAATGTCCAACTGTGTCAGAGCCCATTTTCAGGAGATGCCCAGGGAGAAACACTCCAGACACATGTCTTTGCAATGTGGGAGAAAACTGGAGCATCTGGAAGAAACACATGCAAATGCAGGGAGGACATGCAGACTCTGCACAGAAGGCACCACAGCCAAGAATCGAACCAGAGAACCTCTTGCTGTGAGGCAAAAACAGTAGCTACTGCACAACTGTGCCACCCTGGTACAATGCACACCAGATGTAAAAAGCATTTTATTTTACCAAGCAAGAAGATGTGTGTTACTGCTTATAGTGTGAAACTTAAACTCCATTTACTGATAAATATAAAACATTACCATGTAAATCAGGATTGCAGTACAGTGAATTTGGGAGCAGACTACACTTTATGTGTGCATTTTCTACCAAAATATCTTATTAAAAATTCCTGACTTTTTTTTTCTTCTGAACAGCATTATGTGACCCAGTATGCAGTCTGTTACAGACATCTAGTAAATCCAGTGTCACAAGGAACTTTCTCGTCACATTCTGGCATTACACCTGGTTTCCAGGGAAGATAAATATGTGACCTCTGCTCAAAATGCAGGGCAAAAGTAATGTCCAGTATATATGCAGCATGTTTACATGCAAGTGTACATTTACTTACAAAAAATATTAGCATCATGTCATAGCAGAACTGCCATGCTCTCAATCTGCTAAAGTATTAGAGTCAAATGAAGGATTCAGCTAAAATAAAATCCCTGAAAATCCCTGAGTATAGAGTAGCAATCTCAGATGTATTTTAAAGTGGACCACTCTGCAGTTATTACCTGAAAGTCTCATAATTACATCTCAAAGGGTCCTGAGAAATAGGTATCAGAAATACTGCTTTCATATGCCTTCACTGTCATAGCCTAACATTTTGTATTATACTCATGTACCATTAGGGTATTGTCTTTAACTTCTGCTGAGTATGTAGAATACACATTAGTAAGATAACTATTGATCCAGGATTTTTTATCATCCACATATTTACTTAGCTAGATCTTATAAGATGGTGGGAGATTAGACGTAAGTGTTGTAAACAAAATAGGGCCAATTACCAACCCTGGGGATCACCTGAGGAGAGTGACTTCTTGTCTGAAACCATATTGCCTATTCTTACTCTACACCATGTTTTTACCAATCATTTACCCATCTGACTATGCAGCTATTTAAATTATTTTCCACCATTAATGAAATAATTAAATCATGCTATACCATATTGAAAGCCTTAGTGAAATCTAAATAGACAGCATCAAAAGATATACCTTCATCCATGGCTCTCCAAACAGACTGGTAAAAGCTCAGTAAATTCATTTGACATGATTGTCCCAGGACAAAACCATGTCGACCTAGGCTCAACTTAAAGTGTAGCATATTATCAAATAACTATCGGAGCTTTTTCAAAACATTTACCTAAAATGCAGTTTAAACTTATAGGTCTATAATTCTTCACAATAGAGGCATTACTACCCTTTAGGACTGGTACCACTAAGACAGCTTTCTACATTTTTGGTACATAACCTGTCAGTAAAAAATTCTTGAAAGAGGTACAGAAGACATGAGGAGATAGCCTTAGCAATAACACCCCCCCCCCAAAAAAAAAACACATACACACTCAGGTTATCTAGTCCTGCACCTGTGTAAGGCTTATTTGTTTTGATGAACTTTTCAAGTAAACATAAGTTATTTGAGCATTGCAAACAACCTGGGAAGAGTAGTCTAGATCAATTGCTGTACTTTTATCTTGCATCTTGATTAGGTGATCTAAGAAAACATTTATTGAATTTTGGAGTCTGCTACATTACTATTTGTAACTATAATGTTGTAGTCAGATTGAGCATCTTTCCTAAATTGCTTGAGATGCTTAAAATGCCTTCTTATTATCTGTGCTGTGGTAAGCTAAGTTTTACTCGAACCCACTTGTTGCACACCATAGGCTTCCTACACTTTACATATCTTAATCTGTTACCATTCATGGATTCAACTTACATTTTTTTCCAATGATTTTTCCTAGCTTTTTTCATAGGTATTATTCCACAGTGGGAGTAAATATTCAGGTAGCTTATTTTGAACAAAAGCTACATGTTCCTCTGTCAGGTGGTGAATATAATTATAATTTTTTCCAGCTAGTATCAATATCCATAGAACATATTTCTTTTTTCCCAGTACCAAGCATTTAATTTTTCTGCAATCTGCACAGAACTGGCCTTTAAAATCCCTTCTACCCGATGGGAGTCTCCAGCCATACAGTTTAAGCATCTCCAATAATGTTGGCGTAATGTTTAAAGTGTTTTTACCATGTTTTTCTGTCAAAAAAGTAACTAATGTGGACTGGTAGTGTTTCTCAGCAATTACTGATTTTCTTCCCCAGGAAACAGGCACCTTTTTCTGCCTGACCATGGGAGAGACTACCGATCACATGGTCAATCCCTCTTCCAGTCACAAAAAGAAAGAAAATAAGCAAAACAGGCTTTGTCGCCACAGCAGACTAGCAGATTGCCTCAGCCACAGATTGGAGACTGTGCTGTGGTCATTTGCTGTACCTCAGACCACTTACCTTTTACCCAGTACCCCTCTGGTGTAGCACTTACAGCCAATATGGACTGGGAGTTAGTCACATCCTCTGCTGGTGTTGGGGTCCACCTCAGTGGGCAAGGGACAGCCACTCTTGTCGGTCCTGGTACATGAAATGGAAATTTTCCCTGATGTGTCAGAATGCTATTCCCATCCCTGAGGAATCAGATGCTGCCATTAGTAACATGGTTGCCCCCAGTTTTCCTGTTAAAAAGAAACAGAAAACCAAGCATGTATCTACTTCTCCTTAGTTTTCTGTGTATAGGAGTAGTTTACTGGGTCTGGCTCAGAGGTTAATTCAGGCTATTGATCCTTCTTATAAACGTACTTTCTGGTAAAAGAGGAATGCCTCTTTTCCTGAAGAGATTCAAGATTCTGAATCTGAACAGGAAGGATACAGGGATAGATAAAAGTTTTTTTTTCTTAGATTTCTGATACACACTCAGAGGGGAGCTCAGCTTCTGATACTTCCTGCGGGGGTTCCTCTTTCTCTGAGACTAGTGCTAAAATGTGCTAGTGGTTTCAGTGGGGGAACACTGGGACTTCTCAGTCCCTCAAAATATAACATGAGTTGTTAAAGAAGGATTTTTGAGACCCTACACCCATTCCTCCTGTTCTGTGTACTTTAGAGAATGTATGTGTTATTGCCTACAATTTTCCTGTCAGCCAGCTGCCCCTAAAAAGGCAGACAGGATATATAAAGTTCCTCAGCCTTTTAAATTTTTGTAGACTATTCCCAAACCGGATTCAGCAACTATAGCTTTAGTTTATCCCACTGCTGCTAAGCACTTAGTTAATTCAAATCCTACTCTTTCTGATAAGGATGGGAAAATTATTGCTAGATATAGGGAAAAAAGTGCAGCTTTGCTTTTCATAATTTTGAATTGTCAGGCTCATCATGTTTTAAAGTTTGTTTTTACAAATTTTGAATGTATGAGGAATGTTTTATCTGCAGTTTCTTCTTGTGAGGAAAAATCTACTTTACATAACTTGGTTTCTTCTACTGCATAGATCACTATTCATTGTTTACAGTGTGTGTATGACTCTGTTGATACTTCTTCCAGGGCTGTGGCCACTGGTACTGTTTTGAGGAGGTTTGCATAGCTGCATTCTCAGGACCTCCCAGATAATGTTAAAATTAGATTGTAAATTTTCCCTTAGCATGGAGATTTAGTGTTTAGCCCTTCTGCTGCAGGAGGTGATCAAAAAGTGTGACGACAGGGTCAAGCTGATCCAGGGAATCTGCGAGATTATTCAGCATGCCTTTTTTCCAAATTTTCCAAAAGATTTTCCACCTCCTCATGCAATTTTTGCAAAAAAAAAAAAAAAAACAGAATATACAGTTTCAGCAAATACAGTTAAACAGACTTTTAAGAGGAAATGGCTAGGGGGATCCAAAAAGGATTCCCAACCCTCACAAAACAATGGACAGTCCAACAAGTCTGAATGACTATTCAAGAGACCTTGTGAACCCCTCCCTCCCTGGCTTCATTTTTACTTCCAGAAAGTCTGAATCTCTATTTTTCTGTTTGGCAACAGATAGTTTCCAACAGGTTCTGAAATTCATTCATCAAAGTTACAGATGGAAGTGGGAGGAAATTCCTCCTTTCCAGGGAGATCAGTCTTCATCCTCCAGATCAGACTCATTTCTTTCCACTGGTTCTTCATCACATACTGTCCCAAGGAGTAATAGAAATAGTTTCTCTTTCCCAGGTGGGGAAGGATTTTTATTCAGGAATGATCATATTGCCAAAAATAGAAAATTCTTGGAGATCAGTTTTGGATCTTTCTTTCCTAAACCTCTTTGTGATAGTGCCTAAATTCAAAATAATATCGCTTTACAACCTGTTACCTCTTCTGTCTCTTTCAAGTTTCTTGGCAACACTAAACTTAAAGGACACTTATCATCACATCCCTATTCATGCAGACTTCAGTGTTTCTTAAAGTTTTGTGTGTCTGGATCACATTGTCAGTTCTGTGTCTTAAACTTAGGACTATCCATTGCACCAAGAGTGTTCACAAAATGTCTAAATCTAGTTATAGCTCATTGGAGGCTGCGGGATATCCACATTTTTCCATATTTAGATGATGTGCTTATCTTTGCAGAGTCTTTTTCAAAGTGTCAGGAATCTCTCTCTCAATCTCTCTCTCTCTCTATCTCTCTCTCTCAATCTCTCTCTCCCTCTGTCCCTCTCTCTCTCCTCAGATGAGAGATCTCTTACTCAAGCTCGGATTTTAAAACAACATTCAAAAGCCTTTCTTGACTCCGTCACACAGGATTCTGTTCCTGGGATTCAACTAGACACCTCAGTTCAAAGAGCTTTTCTTCGTAAAAAAATAGATCTTTATCTAAATCTATTTCTAAGGTTTTCCACTCAGACATTGGTCATTGCGAGGGAATACCTGAAGATTTTGTGTCTCATGGCATCTATGATTCGCATTATACCTTTGGGAAGATTCCACATAAAAGAGATACAGTGATGTTTGAAATCTCTTTGGTCCCAGCATTGACACCGTTTATCTTTTCCAATCCCAGTACTGGGGTTTGCCAGAAGAGAAATATGTTGGTGGAGACAACAGATATCCTTAAATCCAGGTTTCCCCCTTCTCCCTCCCTGTTCCAAAGCAGTCAGTCACCCCATACATGTTGGACTTTGTTTGGGGAGCAATTTCAGGAGGGATAAAAGCGCAGAGGGTGTGGGACATCAAGGACAGATATAAGCACATAAATATCAAGGAGATGCTTGCCTTGATCAAGGCACTTAACTCTCTATACCATCTTGATCCCTAGGACCTCTTCAAATAGTTACATGATCCCCTGGACCTCTTCAAGTGGTTAGGTACCATACCATAGTGATATGGTTTGTCAACAGGCAAGGGAGATCCAGGTGGTGCCCCTTTTGCCGACTAGCCATATCAGTTTGGGATATAGCTTCACAGCACATTCTTACTGAGCAGGTAACCTACTTTTTGTCAAAGCAAAATGGTGTGACAGACAAGCTGAGCAGGACCATGGCAAACCCTCACAAGTAGAAACTAGATCAGGGGGTCTTCCAAGATTTGATCCATCTGTGGAGAGTTCCTCAAGCAGACCTCTTTGTCGCCTTTCTGAACAATCAATTGGCAAAATTATGTTCCAGGACTCCATGCAAGAAGGCCTGAAAGACAAATGCCTTTTCTTTTCCTTGGACAAGAATGTTCCTATATGCTTTTCACCCCTTTCAACTAATATCCAGGGTACTTCTGAAGATTCTGAAGGAATCCCTCAAGATATTTATGGTGACTCCTTTCTGGTCCAGTCAACTGTGGTTCTCCCTTATTTTGGAAATGGCCTGGGGCAATTACCACAACCTTCCTCACACACTGTATCTACTCACACAAGAGCAGGGGTGTTTGATACACTCCAACATCAATCAGCTTCATTTGACTGCCTGGATGAAAGGATCTTAACTCATCCAAGCCTAAAATGCCTTTTTTGTATAGTTCCAGTTCACACCCATACACGTATGGTGTCCAGAACTTTTTTGGGTCTGGCTTCTTTAACTACGTGACTCACAAGCTAATAATATGCAGTATTAGAAAAGGCAAGGAGTTATTAACAAAATGGTATTAAGATTGTTAGTCTAGGATGTCCTGCAATGGAGAAATTAATCTTTGTTTGCCAGTAATTAGTCATATTTTTAAACGTGTGTGCATATTTTCATAAGTGAGAGACCTGCATGCTATTGAGGTGTGTGGTGTGCATACCAATATGGAAAACAGGACAATTCACTGTCAGTGCTGGGTTATATCACACTATACTGGAAATATTGCTAGCTGTCTACTAGTAGTTATAAAAATAAGCAGTATTTCCAAATGTACTTAAAACTTCAAAAACCAAGTGACTTACAACTGTTGCATGACATTAAGTGAAACCTTAGATGTTGTTGAAGAAAACTGTCTTTGATATTTGCACTATAGTTTGTGCATCTTGAGAGATATTCAGTATTATTTTTTGCTAATTATACAATAAAGAATATGTTTTCATATTTCTGTAAACATCTCAATAAACATGCACTTAGAGAGGAATTTTCTTGTTCATAGGTTCATAAATCCATTGGTAAGTAATAGGCTGGCTGCCCTTGGTGGTCATTTTAAGCCTAACCAGTTTCCATTTTTGTGTCCGAAATAACCTGTCCCATTTGGTTATATATTGACTTTAACCAAGAACACTCTCTGTATGCTGGAAAAACAAGAAGTCACTCGAATGATGAAACACAATTTATTCCACGGTGTGATAAAAACTCCACAGCATTAGCAGCATATACAAGTAAATAAGGTATACTCCACAGTAACACAATATCCACAGTCAAGTGCTTTCGTCCACCCTGACTTCTTCAGAACTGTGAAAGTAACTGAACATTCTCTATTTAAAAAGGCATCAACTAATCACTGTAAAATTTGAATAAAATATGCAAATAACATTTCTTTAAAAATACTTTAAAACACTCTGATTCTATTGTGTATACACACATTAGTGCTGAAGTTGATATACCCTGAAATCAGTTATTTTGCCCTGTATTTTAATTCAGGCTTAAGAGAAATAAAGTCATTTAATCCTGGTGTAACATTAGAATTATAACATAGCTGCCATTTCATTTCAGCTCTTTCCAAATCATTCTTTCAATCTCCACCCCTTATATCCTTTGGCACAACTTCAAGAATCCCAAAAAGAAAAGTATGGTTAGGGTTGGTTTAATATGCCTATATAACCCATTATTGTCATCCTGTTTTCTAATATCATAGAGGTGCTCATATATCCTCTTTTTCAGCATCCTCTCAGTTTTACCTATGTAAAAATTAAAACAAGTCCGGCAAACAGCAATATACACCACCCCATTTGTATTACAGTTGCCCTTAACCAACTTAATTTCAAAATTAGTCCCTTCAATATGAACTACTGGAGATGTCATAATGTGCCTGCAATATTCACAGGCACCACATTTCATCGTATCTTTTGTACTTGAAAAAGGTTTAGAAATAGAATGTTGTAATAAAAATTTCATATTATTGTTGGTCCTGAATACAAATGTTGGTTCTGGTCCGAGAATTTCTTCCATCTCTCTATTTCCTTTAAACAGTAACCAGTTTTTCCTTAAAATAGATTTTATCTTGTTACTGTTCTCACTGTAAGTGATAACCATTGACTGGGTGAAATCATCTCTAGATTGAGTATTATTTTCATTTTCATCATGTAGTTTAGCACCCAACAGTGGTTTGTATCTTACCCCCCATTCACTTATAACTTGATGGCAAATGGGTAGCACAGATTCATAAGGGTACTTCCTTTCTACAAAAAAAACTGCCAATTTACTCATTTCTAATTTAACTAATTCTAAGTTCGAGCACATCCTTGCAATACGGACCATTTGGCCCTTTACTATATTCCTCTTTATATACAATGGATGGCTACTCATAAATTCTAAGCAATCGTTAGAAAATGTAGGTTTTCTGTAAATCCTTGATTCAAAACAGTTTTTTCTACATTCTTTGACAATGTAACGTCTAAATAATCAATCTTGTCAACATTACAATTACCTCTGAATTTAAAATATTCAAAACAACTGTTTAGGTAATCAATAAAATTTTCATGTTCAACTTTATTTTTCCACAAGATAAAAATGTCATCCAGGAACATTAGATAATTAATCCAGCAGTCCACAAAGGGAGTGTTATGTATGTAATGTTCCTCCCAACCCACCATAACCAAAATTGCAAATAAGTGTGCGCAGCTAGTACCCATAGCAACGCCAGGTATTTGTCTATAAAATTCCCCCTCAAAAAAGAAGAAGTTGTTTTTCAAAACAATTTCCATCAACGTCATCACAAAATTCATCATAGTATTACATAATGAGGTCCTTTCTAGTAATACTCTGTGGAAATACTCCAACCCTATTTCATGGGGAACAGATGTGAAGAGATCTACCACATCAATAATAGAAAAAGAAGTATCACAATCAAAATACTCGTTTTTTATTCTACTTAGGAAATCCCAGGAATAATTGAGAATATAATCAACAGTTCTCAAAGATTTTCTTACCACTCGGTCAATAAATATACCAAGTGAATAGGTTGAACTGTTTTGACTAGTAATTATTAATCTATAAGGGGGATCAATGATGTTTTTGTGTGTTTTTGGAATTCCGAATACAATAGGTACTCTTGGATTGTTATTAATCAGGAATTCAAAAACCTCTTCACTTATGACTCCTTGAAATAAGGAATCTTCTAATGTTAACTGAATTTTCCTGTGTGCAATGTTAACTTCGTTTTTAGAAACGCTCTCATATTTACCTTTTTCCTGTAACATAATAAATATTTTAGCATTATAATCCTCAGTAGTCTCTACTACCATACCTCCCCCTTTATAAGGATTCATAAATCTCAACCCTTCATTTCTCCGTAACTTTATCAACAATTCATTCTCTTCTCTATTTAAATTATATTGTTTAATTTTGTTCTTACCTTGCATATCATATATCTCCTGTTTCTCAAACTGAGCTATCAAGGGATGGAGGGGGGGATTAAAACAACTTTTCTTCTTTGTAATATTCTTTCTTGACTCAACAATGTTGTCCTTAAACATAAGTTTCAAATTTATATTTCTCGTAAACATTTTTAATTTGGTAATAATATTAAAAATATCATCCTTCTTTGTGGGTACAAATTTTATGCCTTTACTTAAAAGGGAAAATATTTTTTTATCTACTATAATGCCAGCATAATTATTAATATTAAAACCTTGGTAGGACAATAATATTCCCCCAAAGGAGCTAATAATCTCAGTAGATTCATCTAATTCTGGTTGTAGCTGTTTTTCCTCCTCTGGTATTGATTCCTGTATGGGTAACTTCTGCCCCCTGTTGGAGCTTCTAAAAAAACTTTGTTAGTACCACTAAAATTGTTACGCTTATTTTGCAATCTTTCTGACCTCCTAATAGGTGGGTATTCACTGTCATAATTCATCTTTCTCTCACTGTTAAATTGATAACCACCTTGTCTTCCCTGCGTAGTGGGATTCCTAAAATCACTAACACTTTCTCTAGTGTTTTCCTAGTAGGATTTGGGGAGGGGCTAGGCAACTTTGTTTTTATACTCATTTTCATCCCTTATTAGTTTCCTTTTTTAAGGTCTATATTAACCTCAACATCTTCTTCAGTCTTATCAAACAAAGCATTATATTTCAAAGTAACTTTGTCAAAGTGTAAATCATTTAAAATAACATCATTAATATTTTCTATCTGTGTTAACAGTTATTTCACTCTGTTGTTGTTCACTCTAATGATTAGTTCCATCATTTCTATGCCGTGATGATCAAACATTTCAAGAAGTTCATCACACTCTTTCTGACCCCTTTTCAAACTGTTTGGAAATTTATAAACATGCAGACCCCTAGGCACTCTGTGTTTAAGCACACATTATTTTAGGTATGCGTTATCACATTGTAAATTGCATACCCTCAAAAGTTTTTGTTCAAGTTCCTTTAATCTACAATCCATAGTTTCTTCCCTAGTTTCCTGTGTTTCATTGAACAACCCAAAATTTTTGTTGTACTATCCATGTAAACGGTTGTTAGAAGCCGTAGTAGTCTGTTTCATTCTTCTTTGGCCGCAAGGTATAGATTCCGCTGTCAAAGTTATTCCACTGTTAATAGAGTTGCTTAAACTTTTCACTGATACTGAAGTAGTTGAAAAACTTTTTTAAATCAAGGATTTACAGAAAACCTACATTTTCTAATGATTACTTAGAATTTATGAGTAGCCTTCCATTGTATATAAAGAGGAATATAGTAAAGGGCCAAATGGTCCGTATTGCAAGGATGTGCTTGGACATGGAATTAGTTAAATTAGAAATGAGTAAATTGGTAGTTTTTTTTGTAGAAAGGAAGTACCCTTATGAATCTGTGCTACCCATTTGCCATCAAGTTATAAGTGAATGGGGGGTAAGATACAAACCACTGTTGGGTGCTAAACTACATGATGAAAATGAAAATAATACTCAGTCTAGAGATGATTTCACCCAGTCAATGGTTATCACTTACAGTGAGAACAGTAACAAGATAAAATCTATTTTAAGGAAAAACTGGTTACTGTTTAAAGGAAATAGAGAGATGGAAGAAATTCTCGGACCAGAACCAACATTTGTATTCAGGACCAACAATAATATGAAATTTTTATTACAACATTCTATTTCTAAACCTTTTTCAAGTACAAAAGATACGATGAAATGTGGTGCCTGTGAATATTGCAGACACATTATGACATCTCCAGTAGTTCATATTGAAGGGACTAGATTCGAATTTAAGTTGGTTAAGGGTAACTGTAATACAAATGGGGTGGTGTATATTGCTGTTTGCCAGACTTGTTTTCATTTTTACATAGGTAAAACTGAGAGGATGCTGAAAAAGAGGATATATGAGCACCTCTATGATATTAGAAAACAGGATGACAATAATGGGTTATATAGGCATATTAAACCAACCCTAACCATACTTTTCTTTTTGGGATTCTGGAAGTTGTGCCAAAGGATATAAGGCGTGGAGATTGAAAGAATGATTTGGAAAGAGCTGAAATGAAATGGCAGCTACGTTATAATTCTAATGTTACACCAGGATTAAATTACTTTATTTCTCTTAAGCCCGAATTAAAATACAGTGCACAAAAACTGTGATTTCAGGGTATATCAACTTCAGCACTAATGTGTGTATACACAACAGAATCAGTGTTTTAAAGTATTTTTTAAAGAAATTTATTTGTATATTTTATTCACATTTTACAGTGATTGGTTGATGCCTTTTTAAATAAAGAATGTTCAGTTACTTTCACGGTTCTGAAGAAGTCCGGATGGATGAAAGCGCTTGACTGTGGATATTGTGTTATTGTGGAGTATACCTTATTTACTTGTATATGCTGCTAATGCTGTGGAGTTTTTATCACACCGTGGAATAAATTGTGTTTCATCATTCGAGTGACTTCTTGTTTTTCCAGCATGCAGAGAGTGTTCTTGGTTTCAGTTTGGTTCTCTCTGTGCCAGTTTTTGTTTCATATATATTGACTTTACCCTTCCCATGGTTGATAATTATATATTACCCCTAATGAGAATAACTGGGATCATACCATACATAATTTGAGGGGACCCATAAATGGGATAAAGCATTTAGGAGCTTCATATGTCCATTAGTAGTACAGGGGCCAGTCCTAGCACAGGTTTTCTGTTTCCTATCCATAGATCTAAGTTGCACTTGAAAATGTACAGGGATGAATTTTGTTTTATGTGGATGAGGAGTCTGTTCCATAACAGCGATATCCTCTGTGAAATATACCTGTCCCGCCAAACTGTTCTATTGATGTTGCAGAAGTGGTTTAGATCCCTGTACCGAGTATTTCTGATGCCATTTGACTTGCAATTGTGCAATAAATCCATTAGTAAAGGGTCAGAGAATAACATGTTGTCATTTGAGTTTTTATATCTGGGTAACAACAATATACTAGCAATATATGTCTAGATTGTGCAGTTTTCAAGATATGAAAATTTGTTTGTGAAAGTTTATAAAAAATATAATTTGGGGTTTGTTTACATTATAATATGTTACAGTATTTATGAAAAAGACTATGAATGCACCAACTATTATCACTGTAAAGCAGTGGTTCCAAAACTTTGCAAACTGGAGGACTCCTTTTATAAAGGAAATAGTTTGCCAGACCCCTATAGATGGCGGTACACATACATTATGTTCAGATCTACCCTCCAACCCCCCCCATTGCCCCCCCACGCAGACATTTCAGTGCCCTATTGGCTATTTCTCCCCAGCTGCTATAAACACTGTTCGAAATTATTAGTGTGCATACTGTTTTCTGCTTTATTTCTACAATGATTACAGTTGTTTTGGATTTAATTTAAAACTTTTATTTCAAATTTTATAGCACAAACTGATAGACATTTACTAAAGCTAAACAAAGTAACACAGTCTCACAATGAAAACAGACTTAGCATTAAAACTTCTCTACCTTTGAAACTCACATTCACTGAAACAGCATGAAACCCAAATTCAAAGAAAATGCATCTGGCCAGTGTGGTGGATTAAGTTTGCCTTTGGGCTGTTTTCAAAACATAGGTCCCTTGCGAACATTTTTAGGACCATGCAAAAGTACTTTGATTCACCTTCCTGATTGTATAATTAAATTTTAATATGCAATAATTAAATTATATCCCTTGTATAATACAGCACCACTTGGCAGAGTGTGTTTTAAATGTGTAGTTTTGCACATTTTTCCAGTAAGTAATGGAACAAAATATATGAACCAATAATGACAAAACTGCCCAATTCAGAACATTTCAACCATAAAAGGCCACTCAAACTTTGGTCATTACAATCCACCAATATCAGTCAATATGCACAATCTCTGCAGAAGTAAACGTCATCTGAATAATTTCACCTTAAAGAGATATGTAACTGATGAAAAAGTTGCAGCTAGCAAACAACTTTATATTTCAGTGTTTCATCAACAAACTCAGTGCCTGCTGTCCTTGAAGAATAAATTGCCTACTTATGTTACATTAAACTAAAACAATGAGTGAGAAAGTCACTGAAAAAACAATCAGTAAATACAAAATGAAAACTCCAGCAAAGCTAGAACTTCCACTGAGTGACCTCCCCAAACCTCTTGTATCAGAGGCACATGGGATATATGCAAATGATCCTTATGAACATCAGGTGTTTCAGCTAATTGTCGATTCTGAATGCCCATGACTTGTTTCGTCGTTTTAAAAAATGGTAAGCTGGTAATATTGCATGGATGGCAAACTGAAAACAGGTTCATAGTTAGTAGCTATCCCATCCAAAGGAGGACATATTGAGGACTGTTAGCATCCCACACCGGAAAATGCAGCACATATCAGCAATCCATCTATATGCTGTGGGAGTAGAACCCATAACCTTCTGAATTAAAATGCAAGCATGCTACCTGTTGTGCTACTAACACTGCTTCAAAGCCCTGCACCACAATAGTAATACCATTTGCTAGCTAGCTAAACAAAACAGTTGCACATTGTAAACAGACTTAGCATGAGCAGCAGTAAACGTCTCTTCCCTTGAGGTTCACAATTCCTTGAAAATGCACTTGAAACGAAATTCCTTGAAAAATGCACCTGAAACTCAGTTACTTAAAACAGTGCAGCTTGGTGTTTGGGGTAGACAGGATTCAGGCTCTTGTTTCCTGTAGTTAAGGTACAGGGTCTGAGCCTAAGAAAATTGCTTACCACCTGCTAACCCTAACTAGGACATTTCTGTCACACACACACCTCAACCTTTTAGTGCAAGAAATCTAAACAAAGTTTGAAATAAATAGGGACAGACTATAAATATTGTTCTCATGAACTTAGAAAATTGCTAGAATAGCAGGATTTGTTAGTTTGCATTTTTCTAATCTAAAACATTATAAGTATAAAACTCAAATATCTGTCATATTTAGAAAATTCATTCCTTTTTATGAGGAACAGATGAACATATGGGGTGAAAATCTGGACATTCTGCAAATACCTGGACAGTTGAGGGGTATGCAGCCTATCTTTCACACACACACCTAACTCCCTCCCTCCCTCTTACACTAACACACATACACACACACACACACACACACACACACACACACACACACACACACACACACACACACACACACACACACACACCATACCTCTCAACCTCTTCAGCGCAAGAAATATGGACAAAGCCTGTCATAATGGGCGGGACAAAGGGCCAAAAGTAAGGACACATATTAAATATTGCTCTTATAAACTTAAAAAGTTGATAAAACAAGTTTTGCATTAGTACAAATTTTCTGAAGCATATGAAGTCAAATGTTTGCCATTATTTTCTGACTTCAGACCTCAATGATTTGCCAGGGATTTTCCATTTTATGAGAAACAAATCAAATAAGACAAAAATCTGGACATTCTGCAAAAATCTGGACAGTTGACAGCTACGGTCTCAACAGGCACCATTTATTATTCAAGCCTTAATTTATAAAAAAAAAATACCTTCAGGGTCTTTCAACAAGATTGTCCGGATCAGCTCTGCAGTAATTTGTATTAGGTGGCAAAAGGGAGAGAAAGCATACCTATACAGCAACCAGCATAAATCCAGGACCTGTCTTACTTGGAGGGAACAGAACAGTTGTTTAAATTTCCCTCCAAGTTCTAACTGCTGGCAGAAAACACAGGGCAAGTGAGCAGCTGTTCAGCGTCAGCTGAAAACACGGAAGTTGTTCCTTCTTCTCTTCTCTAAAAACTCAGGGCAAGCAGCTGCTTAGCCTTGAACATGGAAATTAAGCTGCTTAGCAACAAATAGGGAAGTTTCTTTTTTTTTCTTTTTTTTTTTTTAATAAATTATGGATGAGCAGCACAGATTTTCTTTTTTTATTTACAAGGTCAGTTGCAGAAGATGCCCGAAATCCAGATGGTTGCAAGTGAGGTGCTGTAAATACCTCTTACTTATAACCTTGCAATGTGTACAGTTTTAATAGCTTTTGTTGTTCACCAAAGATTTACATTTGTTCATTTTATGCTTTTTAAGTTTATTTTTCAGAAAATGCTATGGAATGCAAGATATGTAGGCTGCTTGAGGTGTGACATTCCATACTACATTGGTGTTATTGAGTTTATTCTTTCTAGGCACCTTTTTACTGAGAATCTGAGGTGTTACTAATGGAGGCAAGAAAGCCTGCTACTAGAAAATCACATATTAGCAAATGGAAAAGGTTTTCTAGTTGGTCCCAATGACATAACCAGCACCCATTCAAGGTTAGATGTTCTCTGTTTCTGCAATATTTGTGTAAGTTACTATCCTATGTCCGTTCTTATTCCTCTGTCAAAGTTTATTTATCGACCATTTCAACATGTCTGCCCATGGATACTTCTCTTTCAATGCAGTTTCATGTCAAAATGTTCTTAAAAGGGGTTTTGCATAAGAGTAATCCAAGAAAAACAGTAGCCTTACCTTGAAATCTTAATTTTATGTTTAAGAAGCTAACACTTGCTCCATTTGAATTTGCTAATCTGGCTGACGTTTTTAACATAGAAAGCAGTTTTACCGATTGCTCTGACCTCTGCAAGAAATGTATCTGAGTTGCAAGGACTTACGTTGAATCAACATATGTCATTTTCCATAGGGACATGGTTTCTTCTAGAACTCATCTTTCTGTTATGCGTAAAGTGGTATCCATATTTACTTTAAGTCAGTATATCCATCTCTCTGTTTTCTTTCCTCAGCCAGAAATGAGGAAGAAAGGATATTCTTACCTTTGATGTCCATGGACAACTCGTGTGCTATCTTGACAGAAATTAATCTTTCACATCTTCAGATCAGTTGTTCATTTCTTTGACGGTATGAAGAAGGGCCAGCCTCAGCCAATCAGACTTTCCAAATGGTTACAAAACTATTCCAGGCAGGGTCAAGGCTCACTCTGTCAGGACCTGGGCTTCATCTATGGCTTTTTGGAAAGGGTTGGATTCCAGAAGTTGCTTCTTCATCCTCTGTACATACCTTTGCAAAGCACTATATGCTTGATTCCTTCTCTAGGTTCAGATCAAGCTTTCTAGGACCATTCTTCAGGGCTCCTGGACTCTTCTTCCATCTGAGAAATGTAGTTAGCTAAGGTAAGCTAACCATGTAGCTAAGGCTACTACAGCAGTGCTCATTGTGATGAACATAGTACAGTTGTGTAAATAAAACGTACTACAATGGTAGATATTCAAATGATTGCTGATTCTGTACCACTCCCTACCTGCATCCCCCTTGTTTTTTGATGTTTTTTTTCTTATAAACCACGAAAACAGCTAGACGAGTATATTCTTCAAAAAGTAAAAATAAAAAATTAAAAATTAGTTCTTTCGTCCATTCAGCCATCAATGGACTTCTTCAGACATAGTTAAATTGTTATCCTTACTTTAAATAACCTGCTCATATTTGACCATTTCCATCAAAACCAATGCGGCCCCCACCCATTGTTAAAGGAACATTGCATTACTTTGCTGAAGTTGTAAAGCAGACAAATAAGTTCAAGCACCTTTTAAAATACATCCCACTAAGCAATAAAAACAAAAGGTGAAAAAAGACAGAAGCAGTTCATAGTACATCAACAAATGGGTTGAAAAATTAAGTGAATTGTATAAATCATAAATATAAATTTTTAGTTGTTAAAATAAATTAAAAATAAAACATTTAAAACATTTTAAACCATTTTGAGCCATCAAGCACATTTGACAAGGCACAGAATCAGGATCATCGATACGCCCACATACCAGTGTCTATTAAACATTTTACAAGACCACCATACATATAAAAAGGAGGCACAAATAAATGCATATTTTTACTCTTTGAAGAATAAACTTAACATATCCTGTTTCAGCAGTCAGGTCCTTTGTCCAGCCATTTTATGGTTTCTGGTTTGTTTGCTTCTACCCCCTTTTATTTTAATGCCAGGGTGTGAAGATTCGTTTTTTGTTGTTCTTAGCATTGCCCTTTCAGAGCGTGCCTTCCTCTCTCTGCTGGCAGGAAAGTTCTGAAGGGCGTTGCAGCCAGACTTATCTTTTAGTCAGCTCATCTCAAGCTGCCTGACAGTTTGGACACATAGAAGGTTTCTGAAGCTTTGGAAACTGGCCAGCAGTTTTAGCCTTAGGAGGATATAACCCATATAGCTAAGGCTACTGCAGCAGTGATAATTCAAACATCTACTGTTATAGTAAGTTTTACTTACACAGTTATACTTAATGTTGTTATTTTTTTTTTTCAAGCTTAATGCCCTTTAAACTGAATTTATATACAGTGTATATACTATTATGCGTGCCATGAATAGATATTTAGCAGATGTTACAATATCATTATTTGCTGGTAATGTCTCACCCTATATGTCTCTTGTTAAAGAACCAGTAATTCAGTGAGATTACCTGGTTATCAAAAGTAATGAGTTGTTGTTTGTCTTTTCGGCTTTTCCCGGTTAGGGGTCGCCACAGCGGAACTCCGGTCCGCTAATGATTGGCAGTAGATTTTTTTATGGTGCCGAGTTGCCAGCCCGACACCCAACCTTCAGCGAAGGCACGCCCATTCACGCATGTCTTTCAGAGGCCACTCGACCGTGGGGAGGACATGCAGACTGCACACAGAAGGCACTCCAGCCGTGAATCGAACAGGAGAACCTCTTGCTGTGAGGCCACAACGCTACCGCTGTAACACCACGGCTTCATCAAACGTAATGAGTAAATAACTAAATTATAACTGGGACATTATCAGTGTGACACATTGCGAAATGTTTTCTACAGGGTTTCTGCAGCTTGGCATTATAAAATATACTTCAGCACATGTAACTTACAGATCACATTGAGTTTTGTTAACTGACAAT
The DNA here is from genome assembly GCF_019279795.1 of Protopterus annectens. Lineage (NCBI taxonomy): Eukaryota > Metazoa > Chordata > Ceratodontiformes > Protopteridae > Protopterus > Protopterus annectens. Next base: position 1,187,887,383 of record NC_056745.1, read on the forward strand.
ATCCTGTCCCCATTCAGTCTCCTACGCTTAGTATTCTAAGGAGCAACATGTATGTTTGAGTGCATTTTAAAAAGTCTCTGCTGTTCTTACCAGAAGAGATTTTGCTCTGTTATATATATATAATTGCAATGTGGGGCCACTCTGCGGATACAGTTTTCAGATTTCATAAAGTAATAGATCAGTGTTGAAAAATAATTCCTCGCAGCTTAATTTTGCTTGCATCTTTCATGGTTAAAAGGACAACCTCTCAGCTTCTGATTCATCAGTAAGTCAATTCAGTTAGGTAATTCTACTCTCTGTGTTGCACAGTCTTTTCATATAAAAATGACATGCATATTAAATAGCTCATTCACATTTTTCGTCTGGTGTACACATGACGCTATTGATATATTTATTCCATCTAAAGGTAAATGACATGTTGTTCAATTTTGTGCTGGAATTCAACTGTGTCTATGTTTTGGACATATCTGCCTCCCACATATGTAGGCCATACTCTAGGAACAGAACTATTATTTTATTCTTTTGAAATATAAATTACATTCTGAGAAAACTCACTTTTCAAACTAAACTAATTGTGAAATTTGCATAACTTTGTGCCATTCTGACACATTTTTTCACATTTGAAGATGGAATATATAATTAAATTCAAAAGTGCTTTGTCTTAAAATAAAATTAGTTCCCTTCCTGGTAAGGAATGTTGGATACTTGACTTTCTTAATATTCAGGAAAAGACTCATAAAGAAGCCAGTCTGTACTTCTGTAAATAAGTGCATGTGCAGAATAAGTTTCAGTAATTAATGATGTATTAATTAATTATTGTACCAAGTAATCTCTTCAGTAAAATATCAGTACGAAATGTGAAAACTAATTTTGTTGTAATTTGCTGACATAACCTTCAGAATACTCAGTTATTTATTTAAAAAAAAATATATATATATATATATATATATATATATATATATATATATATATCTATATATATATATATATATATATATATATTTGGTCGTATATATGCGGTCGTGGGTCAATGATCCCATCATTCGATGGGGTCTGGTTTGACCTTACCATAGTAAAGTATATATATATATATATATATATATATATATATATATATATATATATATATGGGTCTACTTCTCTTTATCGAAGAAACACTTCTTCCAAAAAGAGAAGTAGACCCACACTTACGCGAAAGTCCACTTAACCAAAAGTGCACTTCCACGAAGAACAGTTCAACAAACTGTTGAGGAGCACTGAGGTGCCGAAGCACACTACAGTGGGGAAAAGGGAATTTACCTGTTTCCCCACTGTAGTGCGATCTTGGAGTTGGTATAGTTAAGTGGGGGGGGTAAGGGGCACAGCCCCCCACATGGGGGGGGCTTGCCCCCTGCAAAAACATTGTTTTGGTGTTCCTTAATGGTTTGTTGAACCGTTCTTCACGAAAGTGCACTTTTGGTTAAGTGCACTTTCGCGTAAGTGTGGGTCTATTGTTCTTTTTCGAAGAAGTGTTTCTTTGATGAAGTACAGTAGACCCATATATATATTATGTGAGTGTTTATAAACAAAAAAATGTTTCTCAATATTAAAAACAAATAGTACAAAAAGTTGCTAAGTAAGAGCAGAACTGGTTTAATAAAACAAATCTGAACTAAAATTCCATATTTCTGTTTTGAAATAAGCCATCTGAAATAGGTTAGTCTTCAGGGCCGTCCTAAGACTAGTCAGTATGGTACAGTGCTATAACGTACAAGGCAATAAGTTTCTCAGGGCAGAAACTTGATTGAAAAAAAGTTTCCTACCTGGCATTTAAAAACACATCCTGAGAACCATTAATAGTCCTTGCCAGGTAAACAGAGCAAGCAAAGTGGTTATTCGGCACCAACAAATATTTAATCTATGTAGGATCCAGGTCATTTAGGGTCCAATAAATCATGGTGAGACCTTAATTATTGACTATGAAGTGACAGGCAGCCAGCACAGAGGCAAAAGGACAAGTAACAGGAACGTAATGATAAAAGTGTTGCTGATGAGTTCTGCACATAATGAAACCACATTATGAGGGACCCAAAGCAACAAGGTATTATAGCGGTCAAGATACAAAGACACAACAGCATGGCTGGCATAAAAACCACTCCAAGTCATTATGAGGGACCCAAAGCAACAAGGTATTATAGTGGTCAAGATACAAAGAAACAACAGCATGGCTGGCATAAAAAAAAAAAAACCTCTCAGTTCAAATGAGGTACTTGAGTCAGGCTATGTTTTATAAACAAAAATATCCACGATATAGTCCTCATATGGCAACATCTCATCTAGGATCAGACACACACTGAGACACATACATATATACACACACAAACCACCCATTCTTGGCACAAACTCCATGCTACTCCCATAGTTTATAAATCTGGGACAGAGGCAAGCAATATGGTAAGTATTACAGTTACCTACATAACCAATGTCTTTGTCTTGGAGAAACTGATTCTTAGTTAACTGACTCTTACATTTTTGAGGATGGCCCATACTAGACTGTCATCAAGATTGTCGCGAGCTGACTTCGATCCCAAGGGAAGGAGAGACAGAACTAAGTATAATTAGCATAGCAATGGTGTCTCAAGCCTCTCTTTCTGATAATATCTTACAGGAATGGCGTGAGTGATGTGAAAATGGTGGGGCCAAGACAGAGGGCTGCAAAACTCCACAGCTGAGAGGAGGAGGCTGGCTTATCGAGGTCCATAGCAGAAAAGACAGACTGAAGTTAAAAGCAAAAAGGATGGAAGATCAAAAGGTGACCCTTTTGATAAAATAACAAATGCCAGAGCGAACAGTTCAATGGCAGTAGTATGATAGTTATTGTCCAAATTACAAGAGGACTGGGTTGTATCAGACAGATATTAAATTAAATGCAAAGTTGATAATCATTGAACATATAGTATTACAATGATATTACAAAAATGATAAAGCATGACATCGTGAAATATCTGGGCTCATACTGTAGTTGTCTGTACATGAATGTTTGTAATAACATGTCTGTACATGAGCGTACTAGACCTTGTCAAGTTACAAGCAATTAAAATCAATTAAAACACACTAAAAAAAAGTATTTCTGCAGGGACAACCTGCACCCCCTATGTGAGGGACCATGCCAACCAGCCATTATTTTATTATCTTCATTCCAAGGTCATGTATCTTAGGGAAGGAATGATCTCTGATAGTTAATGAAGAACCTATCTCACTATTTTTCTAAGAGGTTGTGAGATTACATTATTCATTACATACAACAGTTCAGGCATCACAATATCACTGTTGTGTTGAGCAAACAACAACAATGAGCAATTTGTACATAAGGCAGTGTGAATTGAGCAGTTGGCTATAAGCCAGCATAAATGCTAAAAAGGAGAAACTATGCATAAACAGGCTGCATTGCTTGTCAAACCAAAAGGTTTGCAAATGGGATCGCATAGGGTATTGAAATAATAAATACAAAACATTCCAAACTGTATTATAGTATATACATATAACAGATCTTTTTCTTCTTCTTTCAGCTTTTCCCGGTTAGGACTCGCCACAGCGGATCACCTGTTTCCATTTCGTCCTGCCCTCTGCATCTTGCTCTGTCACACCAACCACCTGCATGTCCTCTCTAACCACATCCAAAAACCTTATCTTAGGCCTTCCTCTTTTCCTCTTACCTGGCAGATTCTTCCTTAGCATCCTTTTCCCAATACACCCAGCATCCCTCCACATGTCCAAACCAATGCAATCTCGCCTCTCTGGCTTTGTCTCCAAACTGTCCAACCTGGGCTGACCCTCTAATATACTTATTCCTAATCCTGTCTACCCTCGTCACACCCAGTGCAAATCTTAACATCTTTAACTCTGCCACGTCCAGCTCTGACTCCTGCCTTTTTGTCAATGCCACTGTCTCCAACCCATATAACATAGATGGTCTCACTACCCTTTTGTAGACCTTCCCTTTCACTCTTACTGGTATTCGTCTGTCACAAATCACTCCTGACACTCTTCTCCACCCACTCCACCCTGCCTGTACTCTCTTCTTCACCTCTCTTTCACACTAGCCATTACTCTGAACGTTGATCCCAAGTATTTAAACTCATCCACCTTCGCCAACTCTACTCCCTGCATCCTCACCATTCCTCTCTCCTTCCTTTCATTCACACACATATATTCCATTTTAATCCAGCTGACCTTCATTCCTCTCCTCTCTAGAGCATATCTCCACCTCTCCAGGATCTCCTCAACCTGTTCCCTACTCTCACTACATATTACAATGTCATCTGCAAACATCATAGTCCATGGGGACTCCTGTCTGATCTGGTCTGACAACCTGTCCATCACCAGTGCAAATAAGAAAGGGCTCAGAGCTGATCCTTGATGTAATCCCACCTCCACCTTAAACGCATCTGTCACTCCCACTGCAGATCTCACCGCTGTCACATTACCCTTGCACATATCCTGTACCACTCTTACATACTTCTCTGCCAATCCCGACTTCCTCATACAATGCCACAACTCCTCTCTAGGCACCCTGTCATATGGTTTCTCAAGTCCACAAAGACACAGTGCAACTCCTTCTGACCTTCTCTGTACTTCTCCATCAACACTTTCAGAGCAAACATCACATCTGTAGGGCTCTTTCCTGGCATGAAACCATACTGCTGATCACTAATCATCACCTCCCTTCTTAACTTAGCTTTCACTACTCTTTCCCATAATTTCAGACTGTGACTGATCAGTTTTATCCCTCTGTAGTTACTACAGCTCTGCACATCACCCTTATTCTTAAAAATCTGTACCAAAACACTTTTTCTCCACTCCTCAGGCATCCTCTCACTTTCCAAGATTTCATTAAACAATCTGGTTAAAAATTCCAGTGCCATTTCCTCTAAACACCTCCAAGCTTCCACAGGTATATCATCTGGACCAACAGCCTTTCCATTCTTCATCCTCTTCATAGCTATCCTTAATTCTGTCTTGCTAATCCATTGCACTTCTTGATTCACTATCTCCACATCATCCAGCCTTCTCTCTCTCTCATTCTCTTCATTCATCAGCCCCTCAAAGTACTCCTTCCATCTGTTCAACACATTCTCCTCACTAGTGAGTAAGTTTCCCTCATTATCCTTTATCACCCTTACCTGATGCACATCTTTCTTGGCTCTGTCCCTCTGTCTAGCCAATCGGTGCAGGTCCTTTTCTCCCTCCTTAGTGTCCAACCTTTCATACAACTCTCCATACGCCTTATCCTTAGCCTTTGCCACCTCTCTCTTTACCATGCACCTCATCTCCTTATACTCCTGTCTACTTTCTTCATCTCTCTGACAACCCCACTTCTTCTTCGCCAACCTCTTTCTCCATATACTCTCCTGTACTTACTCATTCCACCACCAGGTCTCCTTGTCCTCCTTCCTCTGTCCAGATGTCACACCAAGCACCTTTCTAGCAGTCTCCCTTACTAGCTCTGCTAACAGATAAAATGTGTATTTAACATGTACTGTACTGAATTAAATGATAAAAGTCCAAAGTTAGTGTCCAACACTGTAGCAGTAAAGTACAAAATAAGCTCTAATTTAAATCTGCACTTATGTTTCAGGTCTCTGCGGCTCACATAATAAAAAAAGCCCAAGTCTTATCAGTCATCAGGCACTAAAGATACAACAGGCCAATTCCAAAAGAAGTAAATAAGGACTTTGAAGTCAGAATGTAGTGGGTTGAATTAACAACCAGTGGTTTTTAGTTTTAGCTCCAGCACCAGTCATTGTAGCAAGCAACATGCCCTGCATGGGTTTCCAGGTAATCCAGAGTTTAGCCCATTTATGGAAGTCCAAGGAAATACTACTCAAGCTAGGAAAATCCCCTAACTCCATGCTGTGAAAACATTACAATAAAATGCATTTCTGGTAAATGCAGGGAGAGATGTAGCTGGATAGGTTAAGGTTTACATTATGCTATGAAGCATTTTTGTAGACTTTCTTACCAAACCATTGCATTTAGCTGATCCCTTAACATTCATCCATATGAAGCATTTGTATTAATAGCTGACAGCAGATGCATTCAGCAGTCTTCTAAATCCAAAACACTAATCACTACACACTGGTTTGGAGCTGAAAGAACCACTGAAGTGTTACAGTACTGAATTCCAAAATATAATCAGTAAAAGGCAGAAGACAACTGTATTACACAAATTCAGACAAAAAAATGTAGGAATACAAAAAAGCTGCTTAAAATAAAAAAAGGAAACAAATGTCAGAGCTGCTCACATACAATGTTGGTAAGCTGCTAGTTGTCTTGATAGCAACTATTATTCCATAGTTGTTAGGCTTACATAATTCTTTGGGAAACTAGAGGGGAGAATGTCAGGAATTGGATTCAGCAAACTCAATCCAGCATTCCTTAGAATAGCCTCACATAAAACTGTTAAGCCACTTGCACTGATTTTAATCTGTCACTCAGTTCTGGTATTGCACCAACTTCTTTTAAACATGCCATGATTATGCCACTAGCCAAAATTGCCCCCCCCCCCAATTCTAAAGACTGTAGACCTATTGTCAACTTTTGTCTCATCACAAAGATCTTTGAAAAGTCAGTTTACAAACAGCTATTCAGTTATATAAACAACTATCAGATGTTTGGGGAGATGCCTAGTGGGTTGCTTCATCTGAACATAAGCATTTATAAACCTCTTAAAGTGCTAACAGTAGTTAATTTAAATAGGCTTTTAGTAAACAGGGAGATAAAGGTGTTATTTGATGACTGGAGATGTAGGGTATGGATTATGTAGTAGAAGCAGAATATATTTTGAGGAGAAACAAGTATGCAAGTCGAATTTAGTTAAGATGATGTTCAACGCTGACCACCCAGAGAAACTTAAAAAGTGCCAAAACTGAATGTAAGTGAGGTGACCAAACGCTTGGAGGCAATATGAATCAAGCTATGTAATCTGGTGAGAATGCTTAATAAATATATGAAAACATACAAAATTTCTAGCACTGAGTAAGCAGAAAACTTGTGAGGCCAACATGAAGTGATGAAGCATATTAAACAACAAATGATGGAGATCCATAAAGGGACAGGATAGATATCTGAGACATGATCAAATTAAATTGCTTCTTACAAGACTGGAGGACAAAGCATGTAAATGAAATTTAAGAACATATGACGTTTTGGAGGGTGAGGAAAAGAAGGGACCTTTTGGACTATGGTTTACTAAGAAGTGCTTAGATGTTATATTAAGAAAGTACATGTCATTGTCTAAGAGGGAGGTCCGGTATGCAAATCCCACACAAATCCTTTTTGACTTTTCAATATGTTATGAGGAAAAAGAAGTATTACTGAAATTATGGTAACCAGGCAGAAGATTAATTGGAGCATGGAAAACAGTGTTTGCAGAATAAGACTATACTGATAGTTGACTTTGAACACATATTGTATATTTTTGATGCAGTGGGGGAGTGTAAGCATAAAGGAATGAAATTTAAATCGTCATTCCCTGAAATACTGAAGGTACTTTGGAATGGGAATATACTGATATCTAACATCCCTGAGGAGGCAATTCAGAAAATAAACAAGTTGCTGGTAAGATTAATGGGTAGAATAGTGGAATGAATTCAAAATCTGGTGAAGATCAGTTAAATAAAAGGCTAGTAAAGGTGGTATACGAATGGGAGAAGGGAGGAATAAAGACAAATACAAATTAATTTGAGTGGTTTTGTAGATCAGACAGTTAAAGCTGTTGACAGTATGTGTGGTAGTATATTTATTTTATTTTATTTATTTATTTATTCAGTTTGATTACCAGGGAGGTCCATTGGGCTGGGGAGCCCATTTTCAGTGGAGGCCCGGGGAGAAAAGCTCCACAGTAAGTTTATTAGATACATGTTTTTCAATCATAGTAAAAAATACAAAGTAAAAAAAATACATAAAAATACAAACAATATGGTTCAATCTCCAAAGCAGTAAACAATCAATACAATTACAATTAAGTTTAGGAGAAAATGAGTATACAGTGAAATAGTTGGAAGTAATAATTAGTCATGAGAAACAAATAAGTGATTGAGAGTGGGGTAAGGAAGGGGAGAGGTTAGCCAGGAATGAAGGGAGAGGAGGGTTTGAGAGACAAGGATGGAAGAGTGCAGTTACATTTCCTGTTTAGGAAGAAGTAAGAATGAAGTTGAGATTTGAAGTTATTGAGGTTATTGCAGGACCGTAGAAAGGAGGGCAGAGCGTTCCATTTTTTTGCTAGAGTACAGGATATGAGAAGCTGGCCTGCTGGGCGCTTAGGTTTATGAATGGTAAGCAGGTTTTGGTGAGAAGATCTAAGAGGTCTAGGGGGTGAATATGGTTGCAGTATGTTGGATAGTGCGGGGCAGTTTGAGGGTTGGAATAATAATTTGTGGACTGTAGTTAATTGGTGAAAGTCAAGTAGGTTGGGGAGTTCAAGCCAGTTTACAGAGTGAAGGGAATTGCAATGGTGAGAGGAGGATTTGGCACTGGTGGCAAATCTAGAAATTTTCTTGTAGCATATCTCTAGTTTGGAGGTAAGTGTGGAAGATAAGTTAGTGAACAGGGGAGAGCCATACATGAGAGAGGGAAGAAGATAGGTAGAGGCAAGAGTTAGCCTAGAGGAAGGAGAGAGGAAGTGGTTGTTTCTGTAAAGTAGGCCAAGTTTTATGTGTGTTGTTTTGATATTCTGCTGAATATGGGAGTTAAATTTTAGCTGATTGTCTATAGTGACACCGAGAAGTTTGGCAGAGTGTACGATCTCTATTTGTGAGTTGTTAAGGCTGGTGATATGAAGGAAGTTTTCATCTAGAGGGAAAGATTTGGAAGGGGAGAATAGAAGGATCTTGGGTTTTTTTGGCATTAAGAGACAGGTGGTTTAGGAGCATCCAGTTTTCAGTGGTAGAGAAGGCATTTTGAGTCAGAGATTGGAGCTCAGCTAGGTTAGTGGCGCTGCAAATCAAAGTGGAATCGTCGGCGTATTGGACAATTTTGGAGTTGGGAATGGCTTTATGGAAGTCATTAATAAAGATGTTGAATAGCAAAGGGCCTAGTATGGAACCTTGAGGTACTCCAGTGGGAGTAGGGAGGAAAGAGGAAGTGGCTTGGCCCCATTTCACTGCTTGGGACCTATTAGAAAGATAGCTGGAGAACCAAGAAAGGGTTTCTTGGGAAAGGCTAAGGTTAGAGAGATGATGTAGGAGGTGGGTATGGGAGATAGTATCAAAAGCTTTAGATAGGTCCAGTAGGATGGAAGATACTAAATGACCAGAGTCATGGGCTGAATTGACAGTATGTAAGAAGAAGAGAAGGGCAGAGTTAGTGCTATGTCCTGGGCGGAAGCCATGTTGGGTTGGGGAAAGTAGTTGGTATTTGGTAATGAATGGTAAGAGCTGTAGATGGATGCATTTTTCAAGAATTGTGGAGATAGGGGAGAGGATGGCTATAGGGCGGAAGTTAGAGACATTGTTATTTTTGCCACCCTTGTGGAGTGGGAAGATATATGCAGTTCGCCAAAGTTTGGGAACGTAAGATTCGAGTATAGCTCTATTGATCAGGATACTGATAGGCAGAGCAATAACATCTGAGGCTATTTTTAAGAGGGAGGATGGAATGCTATCAGGGGCATTGGAGCAAGGTTTTAGTTTGTAGAGGAGTTTCTTTATTAGGTTGGTGGAGACAGGTTTAAGTTCAATTAGGGTAGTGAGGGGAGAGAGGGGAGGATTGGTCAGAGAGGGGAGGAGGGTTATTGTAGGTAAAGGTCTTAGTAAGCTCAGCTATAGAGAAGGTGAAGAAGGTATTGAATAGTGTGGCAATTTCTGAGTCAGATTTGCTAGTGTCAGGACAGGGGTTGTTTTTTGTTCCAGGCCTTAAGAGGGAATTTATAATAGAGTTCCAGAATTGCTTAGGATTTTTAGTATGATTTTCTTGTAGTTTTAAGTAGTATGACTTTTTGTCTCTAATGACTTGTTTTTTGGCTAGGTTTCTCAACTGTTTATATTTTAGTAATGTATCAGGTTGGTTATTGCGGAGGTAGATTTTCCAGGTTTTATCTCTTTGTAGCATGGTGTTTTTTGTGTCTTTGGTGAGCCAACGAGAGGTTTTAGTTTTAACTCTTTTATTTCTTATTGGGGCCAGGGAGTTAAGGATTGTTAGGAATGTTGAATTAAAGTAGTCAATGGCTTTGTCTAGAGGAAGAATTTTTAGGGGGTTCCAGTTGGTTAGCTTGAGAGAATCAGTGAAAATATCGGGGTTAAAGTTAGTAAGGTTGCGAGTAGGAATGTACTGATGGAAGTGTGAGGATGAGGGAGTAGCTCGAATGGTGAAGGCAGGGAGATGGTCTCTTAGAGAGTCAGGAATGACTCCTGAAGTTATGGTTTTGTTAGGATGAGTTACTAGGATCCAGTCAAGTATGGAGCCAGGGGGGTAGGTTTTATTAGGTCTAGTAATGAAGGTGGTAAGTTGAGTAAAGGTGAATAGATTAATTGTTGATGTGGGATTGGGGTTATTGATTTTTCCCCAGTCGATATTTACGTCTCCTAGGATGTAGGTTTCTATTTTAATGTTGGAGGAAGTCCAGGAGAGAATGTCTTCTAGGGTGTTAGTGTTATTGCCAGGAGGAATGTAGAGGGAGATGATACAGTTGCTTTTATGGATGTTTAGTTTTAATAAGCCAATAACAAGTTCAGCATTTGAGAAAGAAGGGATATGGTTGGGATATGGAGTGATGGATAAGTAGTTGGAGTAGACTAAAGCTACACCACCACCTCTTTTACTTGGGCTGTCAGATCAGAGAGAGTGAAATCCGGGTGGAAGGAATTCAGAATCATTTATATGAGGTTTTAGCCAGGTTTCAGAGATGGCTAATATACTGGTTGGTTGTGATTGAGCTAGGCTTGAAAGAGGGTTATTTTATTTAGTAGGCTTTGGGCGCTGATGGTGAGGAATTTGAGGTTTTTATTAGGGGATTTGTTGTTGGAGCTGTGGAGATATGTTTGAGAGGAGTTGGGACCAGGATTGGGGTGGATATCGCCGGCTAAGTGAAGGAAAGAGGTGAGGGGAGAAAGTTTGTTGTGTTTTGATTTGGGTAAAGGAGTTTGGTAGAGTTTTAGTTTGAGTTTAAAGTCATTAGTTGAGTTTGGGAACAATTTTATTTTTAGGAGGAGGATAGGCTGGGAGGGAACTAGGGAGGCTGCGATATTGTGATAGTGGAATGTAAGGAAGTTGTGAGGTGGAGTAGGGGAAGAGAGTAAGTAAAGATGAGTATAAGAAGTTTCATGGTAAAGAGGTAGTAGAAGGAAGAGTAATGTAAAGGAGGTAAGGATTGAAGCATGGGGGAAGGGCATTGTTAGTTGGTGATGAAAGAGAAGTAGAAGAGTATAAGGTGATATTTGTTAGGTAGGGGGTGTGGCAAAGATAGGTGGAGTGGAGGAAAGGGTGTGGGATAGGAGTAAGAGGATTGGTTGGTGCAGTGGGAGAGATTAGCAGGAGGGGGAATAAATGTAGGACTCCTGGGGGTGGGTGAGATTTGGGGGTAGGGTAGGGTCTTGCTACATTCTTAGTCAAGGGATTAATAGCATCAGATTACAGACCAATTTATGGGTATAGTGCCACCTAGTGGTAAATAAGAGAAGTGGCAGCAGGGAATAATATATCCAATATAAAGTCTAGTGAGGGAAAATAGGAAAGTAAAGTTTGCAAAATTTGGGTAGAGCAAAGGGTACGAGTGGGCTGCGGTTGGCTGCTATCTCCCGGGAGCAGTATGTAATAGTAAGATAGTTAACAAGGGGAAAAAAATATAATAGCGATACAAGAATTGTGTTATTATGCCACGTACACTGAACTTTTCTTATTAAGGAGGAAATGATGTTCTATAGGGCACGTTGCGGGTAAGGTGTCTTCACAGGATACCTGGAGATGGTTTTCTTTCGAGTAGTTGCTGTGTATCTGTGTTTCCCTTCCTGAGTAGTTTTTTATGCCTTTCCAGGGTAGGAGGAATAGAGGGAGCTCGCTGGTAGAAGAACTGAACTTTTCTTATTAAGGAGGAAATGATGTTCTATAGGGCACGTTGCGGGTAAGGTGTCTTCACAGGATACCTGGAGATGGTTTTCTTTCGAGTAGTTGCTGTGTATCTGTGTTTCCCTTCCTGATTAGTTTTTTATGCCTTTCCAGGATAGGAGGAATAGAGGGAGCTCGCTGGTAGAAGAACTGAACTTTTTTTATTAAGGAGGAAATGATGTTCTATAGGGCACGTTGCGGGTAAGGTGTCTTCACAGGATACCTGGAGATGGTTTTCTTTCGAGTAGTTGCTGTGTGTCTGTGTTTCCCTTCCTGAGTAGTTTTTTTATGCCTTTCCAGGGTAGGAGGAATAGAGGGAGCTCGCTGGTAGAAGACAGGAGGCACGATGAGCAGCCAGACCGCAGGACCGCTAAACAGAGATGGAGCATTAGTTCATGGGTGATGATAAGAAAGTAGGATGAAAAAGGATGATTTTCTGTTGTGATGAATAAAAATTGGTAGATCTTTTTTTAATATTAGGATGCTTGTGAAATACTTAAACATATGGATCAGAAGCAAGCAACACAACAGAACAATCACTGTTCGAAGACAATTTGAGATTCAGAAGCTGGAGACCTAATAGTCTGTGTTTTATTTTTTGGTTTCCTCTCTCTGACTCCATGTTTCTACCACATTATTCATATTCTGTGTGACAAAGGTTAGGTGGCAGACCCCCACCAGAATAATCCAGTAAACCTACTGTGGAGACACATAGGTTCATAAGTGTGTACTAGGCTAATGGCCCTGGAGCCTTTACAAACCTAGCCCATAGGATTACCCAGACATTTTGCCACCCAACCTTAGTTCCCAGTGCCTTTGTCGAGTAGAGCCACTGGAGTGATCCCCGGGGTGAATTTTCTATTTCCCATCCACTCATCAAGGTTTCTCTTGAAGAGGGCCAGTGAGGTGCTCTGTTTGACATGTATGGGAAGTCTATTTCATAACAAGGTCAGTCTCTGGGTTATGAACCTGTCCCTCCAGCATGTTCTGTTGATTGTGGTAATGAGGTTGAGGTCACTGGAGCATGTGGTGCGGAGGGATTGGGATTCCTTTGGATGTAGCATTTCTAACAGAGCTGGATCAGACATGGCCTTGTATGTCAAGCAGAGATCGCTTCTAAGTAGGCGATATGAGACAGAGAATAGTTGGAGTTTTTTGAGTCTGCCCATATAGGACAAGTGTTTAAGGCCTAGGATCCTCTTTGTGAGGTACTTTTTGTGGCCTCCCCAGTTGTTGCAGGTGTCTAGTGAGGGACATGCCAAATGGGGCATGTCAATGTTTTCCATTTTAAGGAGTCCTTCGAGCGAGTGCATTTTCAGATTTTGATTTCTAGCATTGAGCAGCATGACCCTCAGACTGCATTTGTTTGTAGCTGTTACGGTGGTAATTTGGTCTTTGGAAAACCGCCTAAAAAAGGCACTATAGGGGTGGCAAGAGCCTTGGCCAGTATCCAGAAGCCCAGGGGTGACAGATGCAAGCCATCTCTGGCAAAGCATCGTGGTCTGTTAATCATGTCATCCCAGGGAGACAGATACTGGATCCCCTTAAAATGTCACCAGAAACTTAGCCAGTTGTTGAAATCGATCATTTTCTGCTTGTACTGTGGTATCATTCTGGGTGATGGTAGGATGCTGCTCAGGGTTAGGGTCATACCCGCCTGGGCTACATAGCCCGAGAGCTCCTATATGTCTCTTTTCATGTAGTCCAGGGAGGTACGTCTCAGGTCATTCACACCCGCATGTACAATGACAGAGTCATATTTGTACCTGTTGTTGAGGGACCTGAGTGCGTGCGTTATGTGATGGATCCTGGCACCTGACAGGCAGCTGACTGTCACTTTCTCATTATTCAGCCTAATGAGTGGGACATCAGTGTGCCTAACTATCAGTCACCTATGACTAGTGTGTTGGGCATGCTGTTCTCCCTTAGGGGCTTTGGTTGAGTGGCACACAGTTCAGGAGAGTTATGTGTCTCGTAATTAGTGTTGTGTTGTGGTGGTCGAGTGCGTTTCTGCCTTGGAGGTCTCTGCTGTTTGGGTAGATTTTTATTGAGAGTCTCCGCAAAGGTGGGTGTGTGGTTTGTGTTTTTATGTGAAGGCAGTGCTGGTGTGTGTTCTGGAGGGCTATGTGTTCCATGTGGTGTGGTGCAAGTGTTGATCTTCTCCTCTTGACCAGCTATTCCGGTCTTGGTTTTGAGTGCGCTGCTTCCAATTTGGATCTATAAGTGCATCTCTCGCAAGTCTGAGTGTTGGGAGGTCAGAGGAGAGGGTTGTTGGTGTACATGAGTCAGTTGCTACATTGTCTCATGATATCTTTATGCCTTGATTGCTGTTTGCCCTTGCCCTAATCCCAGTGGTTGCTGTTAAAAATTGATACCAAAACATGTGCCTTGCCAAGAGCTGGCCACTGGCAAATGCACACACACACACACACACACACACACACACACACACACACACACACACACACACACACACACACACACACACACACACACACACACACACACACACACACACATATATATATATATATATATATATATATATATATATATATATATATAAATGCATGGTCATTCATGGAAAGACAAGGGATTGAGCACAACAGTAAAACTGTCCACAGTCTTTGAGGCAAAACTTCACTCTATAACAAAAGCTGGCACAATAAGGAGACTGAGACCAATAGTTCAAATTAGAAAATCCTTTCTTCATTAAAAACTACTTTGATACAAACAATCCACAAGATAACATCCAAAACAGTCTGAAAAACATGAATATATATATATATATATATATATATATATATATATACACGCAGTGGTGCAGCTGTAGCATTGTTGCCTCACAGCAAGAGGTTCTCCTGTTCGATTCTCAGGTAGTGTGTGGGGAATGCCTTCTGTGTGGAGTCTGCATGTCCTCCCCACGAGTCGAGTGGTGTTCTGAAAGACATGCGTGAATAGGTGTGCCTTTGTTGAAGGTTGGGCATCGAGCTGGCAACTCGGCACCGTGAAAATCTACTGCCAATCATTAGCGGACTGGAGTTCCGCTGTGGCGACCCCTAACTGGGAAAAGCCAAAAGACAACAACAACATTGGCAATAACGTAGTTGTAGATATAGCAAAGTATAGAATTTTTATTTAGGAACAGATCATTTTGAATTTATAGGTAGGTAGAGTTCATTACTGACAGCAAATTACAGTTCACTTCCAAAGAGACCTCCAAGGCAAAAACACATGCAAACTCCACTGCCCACCACAGCACACACCACACATAGTCCACACACATGTGTCTCACAGCCACTAAGGCCTAGACGTAAATCCAACATATTAGTCATAGGAGACTCCATTATGAGGCACACACAGATGTGCCCCTCACCAAACTGGATAAGAAGAAAGTCACAGTTAGTTGTTTGGCATATGCCAGAATCCACCATATCACCCATGCACTCAAGTCTCTCAACAACAGGTACTGTTCTGACTCTGTCATTGTCCATGCTGGCGTGAATCACTTGAGATGTACCTCCCTGGAATATATGAAGAGAGACATGATCAAGCTCAATGAATATGTGTCCCAGGCAGCTATATTCCTAGACTTAAGCAGCATTCTACCATCATCTATATTGATGTCTCAATACAAACAGAAAATTATTGACTTTAACATTTGGCTTAGTTTCTGGTGTCATTCCAAGGGAATCTAGTACCTCACAGCCTGGGAAGACATGACTGACAGACCATGATGCTTTGCCAGAGATGGCTTGCATTTGTCTCCCTTGAGCTTCAGGCTTCTGGCAAAGGCTCTTGCATCCCCCATAGTGCCTTTTTTAGACAATGCCACGAGGTCAAAATTACCAACATAAAAATTTCATCAAAATGCAAATTAAAGGTCATGCTGTTAAACGCTAGGAGTTTAAGCATGAAACTGCTCTCATTGCAAGCATTCCTAACCCTGGAAGATGCTGACATTTGTGCAGTCACAGAAACCTGGTTCAAAGCTGCAGAGAGCACTCCAGCCATACTAGGTTACTCGTCCTATCATACTTTCAAACCCCAAACCATGGGTAGCAAAGCAAAAAGAGGTGAAGTTGCAACATATATTAAAGACATACACACCTCCAGGCTGGTCAAACAGTATGACACACAGGAGATACTGCAGATGCATTTAACCACTGACAAGATCCCTATTCAAATCATAGCTAGCTACAGGCCCCTAACTTTGACTCAAGATGCCCACCCCACCTCCATGGACCTCTTTGAATCTATCAAGATTCAATCCTTTACCCTAATCCTGGGCGAATTTAATTATCCAAACCATACATTGGAAGAACTACTCATGCCAAAACACAAATGCCTAGAGATTCATTGATTTCATCAGTGCAAGTGCCTTGGACTAGCTGGTCGACACCACCACAAGAGATGATAATATCTTGGACTTAGTATTAACCAACATGAGTAACCACTGCAGCATCCCTACATTGTCATCCTCCCTGGTAAGATCCGACCACAAAGCAGTCACTTTCGAAGTCAGCACCCCCCCCCCCCCCCCCAGCTAAGGTTAAACAAAAAATCTTCTCCAAAGCTGACTACAACTTCTTGAGGGAAGGTATACAGTTTCATTCACAGCCCCCTCATCCTCCATAAGAACTGGCACATATGTCCAAACCTACACCAAAGTACTAATACGATCATTTATATAGCTGTATGGAATCAGGAATAGCAGGACAAAATCCTCCTCCTCAGAGAAGAGTAAACCTGTCTGGTGGACATCTGCAATAAATAAACTCTACAATAAAAGGGAAAAAAAACTGCTGTCCAGGACCAAGAAGGAGCAGGTGCCTAATTGGAAGAAATCTCTCCTTAGTCTGAAGAAGCAAATAAGAGCACTAGTAAAATCCTCTAAAGCAAACTTCAAGTCCAAACTGGCCACATCTACTAAAGACAGTTTTAAGGCCTTCGTCACATATGTCCGCAATCTCAAAGGAAGCACTCAGATCTGCTCAGAACAGGTGGTCAAGGACACCACATACACAAACGCCGTAGATATAGCCAACCTGCTGTCAGACAAGTTCAGTGAAAACTTCACCCCTCTGCCCCTCCCATTAGTAAATCAGGACATCCCCATCACCTGCCCCCCTCCCCTTATCTCTAGGGAGCAAGTCATCACTGCCCTATCAAAGACAAAAAATATAGCCTCCATGGGACCCGATAACATCATGTCCCTATTATATGATTGAAGACGCATTCTTTGAAATGGGTCTTGATCGAACTTGACAGCATGAAACAGCAAAATACCGAAATGGCATATAAGCGAATTCTTTCCCTGGAAAAGAAATCTCTTGGCCACCTTCGTTATTTTGCCATTTTCATCACTGTAGTGCGATCTCGGAGTTGGTATATTTAAGTAGGGGGTGGGGGGCACAGCCCCTCACGTCAGGGGGGGGCAAAGCCCCCCACTTTATGTAATGTTTTAAAGTTTTTTTTTTCTTTTTTGGAACAGCGATTTTTTTCCCTGGGAAAAAAAATCACTGTTCTAAGTGTTTGGGATTGTAAGCTTTCGCTTACATGGGGTCGATAAATTAGCGTTCACTTTTTTAAGCATTCGCTGATTTAATATAGACCCATAACATTTCGGGCTGCATCCTTCATGAACTCAGGCAGGAACTTGCAGCACCATTAGGCACCCTGTTCAACCATAGCCTGAGTTCCGGCTTCGTCCTAGCCGAGTGGAGGACAGCCACTGTCATCCCTTTGAACAAAGGTGGAGTGTTCACCGATCCAGGAAATTACAGACCCATCAACCCAACTAGCCTGATCTGCAAGGCCATGGCACGGATTATCATGGACCTCATTAACAAGGACATTGGCAACCTCCAAACACTCCATCCCACATAGTTTGGTTTTGTCAAGGGGAGGTTATGCCTGTTAAATTTGGTTGACTTCTTTGAGACAATCACCAAAGCCATGGACAAGGGGAAGACAGTGCACACCACCTACCTTGACCTGGCCAAAACCTTCAGTACTATTCCCCAATCAGGTATAATAGATAAACTCTCTCAACTAGGCATCAATCCATATGGTACCAGATGGGTAGCAAACCGGCTCACCGGCTCGAACCCCAGCTAGTCAAAATAGGGGAAGCCACTTCAAGCAGTAGACTTGTAATGAACAGTGTACCCCAGGGATCAGTCTTGGGACCTCTGTTGTTTGGGATATACTTTTCTGAGGTGCAGGCCAAAACCAATGGGCTATGGCTGACCAGGTTTGCAGATGACCGTAGGCTGGGCACTGTCATCAATTTGCCTAGTGAGGCATCTCACCCAAACAAATGACTGGTGTCAGAAATATGGCCTCAAACTGAATGCCAAAAACTGCATCATCATCCCCTTTGGGGAGAGTGACATCCCCACAAATTATCACATTAATAACAAGGTCCTAAGCACGTAATCAGTTGTGAGTGACTTGGGCACTCAGGTTGATAGCAAACTGGCTTTTGACCACCATATCACCTCCGTTGTATGGAAAGTGTTTTACATGGCCCACCTCATTAATAAGGGTATCTCATCCATAGACAAGGAGGTTGTAACATCCCTGTATTCCACCCTTATAAGGCTAATTATTGAGTACAAAGCTCCTTTTTGCATGTACCTCACAGAGCATGCAGCAGCTGGAGAGACCACAGGGGTTCCTCACCAGGAGAATCCTGGGCCTCAAACATCTACCCTACACAGATAGGCTAAAAGTCCTGTCCATCTACTCAGTCTCATACAGACTTTTCAGAGGTGACCTCTGTCTGGCATACAAAACAATCTCAGACCCCACCATGATGGAACTGCTGCAAATCAGCAAGTCAAGCTCCACTCGAGTAACCCATCCTGGTCTGTGACATCAATAGGACTTGTTGACAGGACAGATTTGTGTCCCAGAGACTCCCCCTTCTATGGAATAGACTCCCTCTCCATGTCAAGTAGAGTACCTCATTAACCCTTTTTAAGGGTAACCTGGATAACTTAATGGTGAATAGAAAATACACCCTAGGATTACACCTGTGTCCCTTCTGGACAGGGGCATTGGGTGCTGACTTGTTGGAACATGGGCTAAATTCTTGGCTAGACTTGTAAGGGCCTCAAGACCTATAGCCTAGTAACTTCCTATGATCCTAAAGAAGCATTTCAGTGAATATGATGAGCTAAATTAAAATTAAACCTGTAGATGGAATACATAATTGTTCCTTACCTCATAGGTGCTTTCTGTCTCACATGTCTGAAGCACTTACAGGCAAGCTGTTTTATCACACAGTTTTTTAGTTGTAGTTGGAAACTAGTAAGTCCGTTGTCTTACTTCTTCTGAGAGGTTGTTCCAATGGGATGGTGCATTTTCAGAGAAGAGATTTTCATTAGCTGCTAATTTGTAAGGGGATCTGGCAAACTTAATTCTGTCTGTATTTGTAAGCGAATAATTAGAATCCCTATTAAAGAGTTTGGTATTTAAAACTGGACAGTATCCAGTGTTAAGAAGCTTGTAAGTATGGGTATTAAGCAGCGGCTCATTTCTTGCTGAAACTGTATCCCCTCTATCATTCTTTACTGTAGTGCAGTGGTGCTCTCTGCTGTTAGCTAGGTTGATGGAGCATAGTATTTTATTCTTGGTAGTTTGGAGTTATGTATTAGCAGCTAAATTTGCAACAGTAAGGGGAAGTCCATATTTTATCCTAGGAATGAGTAAATTTGTGGCTCTGGAATGTCTGGCTTCTGGAGTGAGGAGATTGGATTTTGAATAGGCTGCTTTAATTTGTTCTAGTACTTTGCTAACTTGGGTCTGTATGGGAAAAGTGAAAGAGAGGGAAGGATCATAAACAATTCCTAAGTGTTTTTAAGAGGTGTTCGTGGGCAAAATGTTAAAAGATGTATCAGGCACGTTTAATCTTTTGGGCTGTGACAAATAACATGGTATTAGTCTTTTTGTTGTTAGCTAACCAGTTCCAGTGCACTTCAAAATCAAACTGCAGCTTTGTAGAAATTTTATGAGTTGATTTCCCATGTCGGTAATAACATATGCATGTGAAAGTTGGACTACAAGTAAGGGTGTGTTTGCTGAAAATAAATGCTTTGGAGCTGCAATGTTGAAAAAGAATTTATGCAAGTCTGCGGAATGCAAGAAAATCAAATCAGTTCATACTTAAGGAAATAAACCTAGAGTGTGCACTGTGATAGCAAAACTAAAACGCAAATGCTTTCTCCACATAATGTGAGGACAGGATTTGCTAAATAAAATAACAATGTTGAAAAAGATCAAATGCAAAAGAAGGGGGCAACAAAGGCTAAGAGTGATATTCAGCATTACTAAGGTAATAAATATAAATTTGCAGAAACGTAAAAAACAGTGGTTGATAGGTCTGATCCGATAACATCCTTGAGATCACAGTATTTTGGCCTTGATTAAGTGACTAAACAATTAAAGTGTAGCATTAATTAGTTATGAGTCACCTGTGAGCTTACAGTTTAGCGCATAACTTCAGTCTGTCTCTTTGGGTTAGTGTGAAAATTAATACATGGTATCGTGAAAGGAATGGTGGTAACATGCCTCATTTTATGAATAAATAGATAAATTGTTATTTTAGCTATGCATTAGATATGCATGTTACAAATAACAGCGTGTCAAAGCATTTTCTTTAGTAACTTGCAAGGTAAAAAAGGTTCCTCTTGTGTACATTATGAGTGAGTTTGAGAGGCACAAAAATTATTTTTTGGTCCCCAGCTATGTTTCACAATGTGTCATTAACTTCCTGTAGACATGGTTTAGCTCCAGTGACAAAAATACTTGTGAAAGAGGTCACAGTCACCAATCAACTGGGCTTCATAGATATCATCTGAAATATTTTCTGTAATTTTTATTTATTTTTTTAATTAACACAAATCCCTGAATTTGGCACCTGTAACAGGTTTATGGTGGCCCTCTTAATCCAGATGAAAACCTTATGGTTGTCCTCTTAATCCAAATGAAAATCTTATCTTGTAATGTAGATAACCTGTAGAGGTATGGCTGATTAAGACTTTTTAGATGTAACTATCTGAAAACAACTCTTGGCAACACTTCTTTAGCCATGTACCCTCCTTGTTTTTTGTAAATGAATATGATGTTTTTGATAATATTTTGACTGCCTTTTATATTAATACTTTTTAAAACTCTGTTAAAGTTTTTTGGAAGTATTCTACAGATCATAATTAACTACTATAATGGAGACATTTTGACCTCTGAATTCTGAAGTTTTCTTGTTTACAGTCCTGCACTGCACTTCATTCCATTGTCAACAGATGGGTATCACTAATAGCCCTTCTACTGGAGGCAATAAAGGACTTTCTCATCTATATCTTGATTAGAATGGACACAACATAGCCAATGCAGATGACACATCATTACCTTTCAGTCAAATCTTAGAAACAATAGGGGTCCTCACTACCTTTACTAGACACCTAAGAAGCTTATCCCTCATCAGTGGCTAATTGATGGAACCTGCTGCCCACTGCCCCTTCCAAGTATTGTTTAATTATAAATCATTAGTAAGCTTAGCTTTGTTTCATACATGTGAACAGAGGATCTGGAATTTTTTACATAGACTTGGGTAGGTAAAAACTTTGAGCCTCATCTAGTGGCTGTCACTTTGCCAGATATTTTTACCATTCATTGCTCTAGATGAGAAGATATTGGAGAAAGGGTTGACATGTGCTCTAAAGCTAGACTTTTGCTGCCCGAGGTTGCAGTGGGTCTGCAAACTGCTTTGACTAATGTCCTAGACACAGCAGTGAATTGCAGACTTCTTCTCATTTATCATCCTCCATAAAATCTGATGACTTCCCACAGGAGGTGATTAATTTCCTCATTGACATTCTGGCAATGTTAACATTAGGGCTGGTGACAAATCAGTTAAACTTGCCATGGAATTATTTATAAATATGGAGTTTTGTGGCTTTGTTCAGATTTTCTCTGCTAACCATTTTATTGAAATTAACTGGACTTGATTTTGACATTGGACATGGTCATACCTTAACTCAAGGTGGTACTGGATTCATGGTCTGATGACTTCACTACCTAGTCCACTTCAACCTAGAACTCCCTTTAATTAGATAATCTGATGCTGAGCTTTTTGTGTGATAGAATTTAAGGAATGCTTTCTGTAGTGATTTGGTACCCTTACTGGATTAGATGATTTTTGCAAAGCAGTACTGCTAATGATCCAGATTAACTGTTGCTAGCCTCCAACAAGGCTATAACTCGTTCTCTTAATCAAATTGTTCCAGTGCTATACACAGCATATTTCTCATAAATGGTACATTTTTGCTTAGACCTCCAAATTGAGATTCCACTCCACCTTGGGATCTGACTTTCATATTACAATCTTTAGTACTCCGTTTGAGCCCTCAGCTAAAGTAGATCCTTAAGTTGTTATCTTGGAAAACTGTCTTTTTGGTGGCAATTACTTCAGTTAGAGAAGTTTCAGAACTCCAAGCACTCTCTGCAAAACCACCTTATTTAATTTTTCGCAAGGATAGGGATTATGCTATGCACTTATCCTTCCTTTCTACCTAAAGTGGGCTCTGAATCAAACATCAATCAAGTCATTAACCTGCCAGTTTTCTTTCCAAATTTTGAAAATAGAGGAGAATACACTCATCTCGTAGATGTACATAGACAACTTTGTTTTTATCTACATAGAACCAAGAAGTTTAGAAAAACAGATCAGTTGTTTATCTCCTTTTCTAACATCAAGATGGGAAAACCAGTTTTGAAGATTACTCTTGCAAAATGGATAACAGATTGTTTTTCTCATGTTTATTCCTTGAAAGGCCTAACCTTGCCAAAACAACCAAAGGCACATTCAACCAGATCGATGGCTATATCAGCTGCTTTTTGCACTAGAGCTTTCATTGATGACATTTGTGCAGCTGCCACTTGGTCTAATGCTCATACCTTTGTTTTCTCATTACAAATTGGACATCATTTCCAGGAAAAGAGCATCATTCCATTAAGGCCACGCAAGGTAATTGTAGCTGGGGTCTCTGTCCCATTCGTTGAGGAATTAATTAAAATGACAACATCAGATATAAAAGTTATGTACTCACCATAACGTTCCATCTGTGTTGTCCATTTTCATTCTTCATCAACTTCCCTCCCACCTTCACCCTATCCATGTCTTTGGCAGTGACCTCATAGAATTTTTATTAGGAACCATTTTTCCTGTTTGAGCTCCTGATCTTTCAGCTATCACTGTTTTGTCTTAGCTATTTTGAGTTAAAAAAATTTTCCTCAGATTTTGTATAATAGCAGCAAACTCGATTTGAGATAATACAGAAATCAGGGGCATTACAGGTAATGGTGGAGTTTGAGAGTCAGATCCTAGAATCTAAAGAAATTGGCTGAGTCAGATCCGAGGGTCGGATCCAAACCCATCCATTGAAGAAGAATGAAAATGGACACACAGATGGAAACTTATGGTGAATACATAACTTTTATTTTTAATTTGCTGTACCTCTTAATATCTTAATTTAATCATTTGGCTTCTATAAATGTTGTTTTGGCTTCTGTAATTCTAACAATTATTTTACTTTGTTTCATTTGTTTATATCTTAACTTAATCATTTGGCTTGTGTTAATGGTGTTTTGTGATAAAACATTCTGATATATTTAAAACTGAAATCGGCTTCCTCACATTTCAGTCCCCCTTACTATAAGATTCTCTAGCTCCTTCCTCCATGATGCCTTACTGCTTGGGATTCATTCCAGTCACGGAACCAATCAAGAACGGTCTTGTTTTAGAAACAACTATGCCCTTAATGTATTAGTTGATATACAGTGATTGTCCTCCTTAACGCTTAAGGGATACATTCTCTCAATCTCCTTGCAGGTCAGTCCCTCTGAACAGTATTGGTAGTCAGATTTCCCCTATAAGTAAGGCATATATAGATCAATGCATCATTTGCCAGCAGTGGGGGTGCTAGATGTCACTGCTGTTTCTTGCTTTACAGTAAGGTGTTGCCTAGTGGCTAGGGGTGACCTAGTAGGGGAAAGGGTGAAATCTCTTCTGTAATCAATTCGTGCTTTCATAGGTGTCACATTGAGTGCTTGTCCATCTCTTCATGTGAGAGCTTCTAAGAAAAAGATATAAGCTGCTGATTGGTAGAGAAAATAAATCCAGCCATAGGAGGGCTAAGTTTGGCTTAGCTTAAAACAGCTCCTATAACAATAGCATAGTTACTACCTATGAATCTGTCAGCTATCAATGAGAGTCCTCTTCATAGATCAACTGGTAATATAACAGAGTATCTTGTTAACTGCTCCCACTAGCAGCTTTTACCTATAACCCATATAATTTAAAGATAGTGATTAGGGTTCATAAATAGCTTATATCATACACAAGGGTGTTTGCATTTATTGCCTTAGGACACAGGAGATTACAGCCTTTTTCACTTGTATTTCCATTTGTGGGCTCTGTCTGACCTCTTCTGTTTTGGAAACTTTAACAGAGGAGTATGATGTAGATCAGTGTCTGATTCAGGAGAAAGCTGCCATGCCAGGGGTGGGAGTCAGCTGTCCATCTAATTCACATAGAGCATGGAGTATACTTCTGCTGCTTGCAACGCTTCTGCTGGACTACAGAGATGATGTTGCTGTATACTGGGACTATTAAAGGAAAAGGAAAGGCAAACAAAGTCTTTCATACTGGTAACATTCAGCAATGGACAGTCTCGTCAGTCTGTAGCTGCATATGTGTATGCAGTGGATATGCTGACCTATTAAGGAACAGCCCAGAGGGAAAGATGTGCAGCAAGTAAGGGTGATAAAGGATAGTGAGGGAAAGGTACTCACAAGAGAGGAGAGTCTGTTGAGTAGATGGAAAGAGTATTTTGAGAGGCTGATGAATGAAGAGAATGAGAGAGAGAGAAGGTTGGATGATGTGGGGATAGTGAATCAGGAAGTGAAACAGATTAGCAAGGAGGAAGTAAGGACAGCTATGGAGAGGATGAAGAATGGAAAGGCTGTTGGCCCAGATGACATACCAATGGAAGCATGGAGGTGCTTAGGAGAAATGGTAGTGGAATTTTTAACTAGATTGTTTAATGAAATTTTGGAAAGTCAGAGGATGCCTGAGGAGTGGTGAAAAAGTGTTTTGGTACCTATCTTTAAGAATAAGGGTGATGTGCAGAGCTGCAGTAACTACAGAGGGATAAAATTGATCAGTCAAAGCTTGAAGTTATGGGAAAGAGTAGTAGAAGCTAGGTTAAGAAGGGAGGTGATGATTAGTGATCAGCAGTATGGTTTCATGCCAGGAAAGAGCACTACAGATGCAATGTTTGCTCTGAGAGTGTTATTGGAGAAATACAGAGAAGGTCAGAAGGAGTTGCATTGTGTCTTTGTAGACTTGGAGAAAGCATATGCAGGGTGCCTAGGGAAGAGTTGTGGTATTGTATGAGGAAGTCGGGAGTGGCAGAGAAGTATGTAAGAGTGGTACAGGATATGTACGAGGGTAGTGTGACAGTGGTGAGGACTGCAGTGGGAGTGACAGATCCGTTTAAGGTGGAGGTGGGATTACATCAAGGATCAGCTCTGAGTCCTTTCTTATTTGCAGTGGTGATGGACAGGTTGACAGATAAGATCAGACAGGAGGCCCCGTGGACTATGATGTTTGCAGATGACATTGTGATCTGTAGTGAGAGTAGGAATCAGGTTGAGGAGACTCTGGAGAGGTGGAAATATGCTCTAGAGAGCAGAGGAATGAAGGTCAGCAGGGCTAAGACAGAATATATGTGTGTAAATGAGAGGGAGGGTAGAGGAATGGTGAGGATGCAGGGAGTAGAGTTGGTAAAGGTGGACAAGTTTAAGTACTTGGGATCAACAGTTCAGAGTAATGGTGAATGTGGAAGAGAGGTGAAGAAGAGAGTACAGGCAGGGTGGAATGGGTGGAGAAGAGTGTCAGGAGTGATTTGTGACAGACGGGTACCTGTAAGAGTGAAAGAGAAGGTCTACAAAAGGGTAATGAGACCAGCTATGTTATAAGGGTTGGAGACAGTGGCATTGACAAAAAGGCAGGAGTCAGAGCTGGATGTGGCAGAGTTAAAGATGTTAAGATTTGCACTCGCTGTGACTAGGATGCATAGGATTAGGAATCAGTATATTAGAGGGTCAGCTCATGTTGGACAGTTTGGAGACAAAGCAAGAGAGATGAGATTGCGTTGGTTTGGACATGTGCTGAGGAGGGATGATGGGTATATTGGGAAAAAGATGCTAAGGATGGAGCTGCCAGGTAAGAGGAAAAGAGGAAGGCCTAAGATAAGGTTTATGGACGTGGTGAGAGAGGACATGCAGGTGGTTGGTGTGACAGAGCAAGATGCAGAGGATAGGAAGAAATGGAAAGAGATGATCCGCTGTGGCGACCCCTAACGGGAAAAGCCAAAAGATGATGATGATTAAGGAACAGCCCAGTGCAGTACAGTGCATGCCATTATGGAATGGAACAGCCTGTGGGCACTTGTAATTTAGATTAATGAGCAGCTACTCTTATGATTCTGTCCAGTACTTACAGCATAGTAGATCATTATGGAGTTAGCCCGTAGAGGTGGAAATTCATAATGGCATGTGTTATACTGCACTGAGCTGTTCCTTAGTAGGCAAGGAAATCCATGCATTCTCTGAAGTACTGAATATGTTTTAAGTATGGAATAACCAATGCCAGTTGTCTAGGTTATTTTGTAAGGTCTGATGCTGTCTCAAGTCAGCCCTTTTTTATGTTTCAAAGTTGCAAAACCCATGAATGAAGTTCCAAGGGTTTGTATTGTTAGCTGACTTTAGAGCAAATGCATTATAAACCCTTCTATCTGTAGCAATTCACTGACCAAAGGATTCCAGTTGAGTTGTAAGACCTGGAATATTGATTTCCCCCAAGTCATCCAGCGTCAGAGTTTTTTCACTTGTTTTCAGCACAGAGTTCTGTCCAGAAATTTCTAGTAATTTTGTTCTAGTAAATCCACTTTGCACTGAGTAGCTGTTAAGGTGGGTCTATATTATAAAATCGAACGTTTAGGTTGTCGAATACCCAAACGTCGACACCTAAACAGCGAAAGCTGAAAACCCCAAATGGTCACTTCCGCAAATTTTTTCACAGGGAAAAAATTCACTTGGCCGGCGAACAGGAAAACAAACTTTCAAACCCTAGTCAAGTGGGGGGCTTCACCCCCCCACACACACACACCCCAATGTGGGGGGCTGTGCCCCACACACACACCCTAACTAAATACTCCGACATTGCTCTACAATGGGGAAAAGAGAAAATTCCTGATAATGGCCAAGAAAATTTTTTCTCTATGAAAAAATTCACAGAACTGGCTGTTCGCGATTTTCAGCTTTCGCTGTTTAGGTGTCAACGTTTAGGTGTTCGACATCCTAAATGTTCGGTTTTGTAATATAGACCCCATTAAGGTGACTAGCTGAAAGAATTTCCTCCATGACTGTTCCATTGAAATGGATATAGCTTCTGTAAATTAAAAAAAATACTTATATTTAACAATCCTTGCATAATCTTTTGAAGAGAAAGAGGTGAGCAGTCCCTATATTTTCCTATTTCATATTAGAAAGTGGACATTTTTTCTGTGGTTGATGTGTTATTATGATTTGTGTTGTTGATCTTGTCAGTTTCTTAAAGCATTTTGAGTAATTCCTTCATACTGTTAGACATCAGTGATTAGGCTTACCAGGATTACCAGTCCAATACATATATATATATATATATATATATATATATATATATATATATATATATATATATATATATATATATATATATATATATATATATATATATATATATATATATATATATATATTTATATATATATATATATATATATATATATATATATATATATATATATATATATATATATATATATATATATATGTGTGTGTGTGTGTGTGTGTGTATATATATATATATATATATATATAAATATATATATATATATATATATATATATATATATATATATATATATATGGTTTACTATTATATATTCGAATTCACTGCATTCAAATTGACATATGTGCAAAACCTAATTTGCATATCTGAAAATGGTAGCACCACAATGCCGAACCTTGTAATAGCAAACGTTCGTTATTACAAGGTTCAACATTGTGGTGCAGATCATACTAAAGTGGGGATCGGGAAATGTACCCATTGCTTCACTGTAGTGCGATCCCGGAGTTTGTATATATAAGTAGGAGGGTGTAGGGGGCACAGCCCCCCACATGGGGATTGCAGGGGAGCTTGTCCCCCTGCAAAAAGTGTGTTTTAATGCTGAGCGGATGTGAGTATTACAGTAAAGTCAACATGTTTGACATTCAACTTTATTGAAATGCTTAGTTCGGAATTAACTGTGTTCGGTATTCTGATTTTCGAACATATTGTTCAGACATCTCTGAACATTCAAATGCAGTGAATTCGAATATATGATAGTAAACCTATACAGATATATATATATATATATATATATATATATATATATATATGTGTGTGTGTGTGTGTGTGTGTGTGTGTTGTGCATGTTTTCCAAAGTACACCTATTTGTCAATTAATTGGAGAGAGACACAGAGAGAGAGAGAGAGAGAGAGCAGCAACAGCAGTTCTTATGATGTCCTTTTACTCCCTGCCTCACCTTACTCATGCGTGCTAATCCTAACCCTCCAATCTAGTGCCACTGTCCCTTGGAGTAGGTATGGCAATGCAGAGATGGCATTGTGCAGTAGCATGTTGGTGGTGCATTAGAGTATTCACTGACATGATGAGGGCACGGATAAGTGACTGCTGTAGCAGCACAGTTTGCATATCTCCTGACCAGAAGTAGGAGTTTGGTCTTAAACATGTCCTCATTGTCTGGGTGCCAGTTAGGGCACAAAATACCTCTCTTGGCTGCCTGAATAACAACCATGTCACAGATCACTCTCACCTCAGGGATGGGGATGAATGAGCATTGATGGCTGCTTGATAGTCAGCAGATATGGTTGCCATAAAAAGCAATCAAGCAAAAAATATCATCTGACAGTCTCATTGGTGATCCTTAATTACCCCTGCATTATATCTGACCATGCTGCCTAATGGAAAAGGATCCTAATGTGGGATGTACTAAATATGCTACTATATAAAGTGATTAAATAGTGTTCTTTCTTGAAAAGTAACATAAAGGATGTGTACCCTGTACCTCGTAGCAGAATTAATGGTGTCATTTAATTTTAAGATGAAGTGGCAAACATGAGGCTGTTGTAGCAAATTATGATAAAAAACAACTTCAGTTAAAATGGAAAACATGCATACTTCTATAAAGCAAGGAAGGACATTCTTATTCTTCATAAGCTGAACTGGTTTATAATTGTATAAAGTCCTTCAGCACATTTGTTTTTTGATAATGTAACAACTTGGCATATTTTAAAAAGAGTGCCTTGATATAAATGTTCGGGGGTACAATTAATAGTTACTAAAGAAATGATTCTTTTAAGATGGGATATAGGATTTTAATTGCTTAGGCCTTACTAAGTTTAATGCTATTGGCAGCCAAAGAGCAATTGCCATAAAATGGAAATCAAAATCTAAACCAACTGGAATGGAAGTATTGAATATTGTCAGAAATAAAAGAATGAGAGATGAGAATTTTGGAAAACAGAAGGAGCAAACTTTATAGAAATAAGGGGATTTCTGAGATCAATTTATACAGAATAACATTCAAAAAGAAGAGGAGGTGTGAGTTCGAAGGGAAAGCAGTAACTGGTCTGTTTATGTAATGCTTGAGTGAATGAAAATTGTTAAAAAGAAAACAGGTGTTCAAACAGTGATAGTAGTGGAAAAGTATTAAGGTTTGTTTTATATTAATGTATGTGTACTCATGTTGCAACTTAAAATATGATGCTTTAGTACTGACTAAAAAAAGAAGTAATCTAAATTAATATATCAGCCAAGCTGAATGTGTAGCCCTCAACACTGCTTATTTTAAGTGCATTTGAGAACAATCTCACCACCATTTTGCGACCTATTGTCTTTTTTACTAAAATGTGCCTCCTGTTTATTAAAAACTTGATCTATAACATTTAAGTGCATGTGTGTAATTCCACAAAGCTTTCATTACACATTGAAAGGATTAGAATGGAATAAGGTCAGATACTATGGATGATTTGGCATTTTAAAGTGCTTACTATGTGAATGGCTGGTAGAAAATATGGACAGTTAATGCTGGAAAGTGTATTGCATATTTATAGGCTAACCAAGATATAAAACAAATAGAATTTTTTGATAAAACTGTTTTTTTAATTATTTTATGAAAAAGACTACCATAGCTTGCTACAGGTTATGTGATTTGAATTAAAAGTACATTTTGACCTGTCTTATAACAGGGTGTGCAGTGTGGCCAAAGGTGAAACAGTGTTATTACTGTCCCGTCATATCTTTGCCCAGGTTTGTTGATGACTCTGAGTAAATAAGATGGCCAACATGGTTAGTAAAGGACAGACTAGCTATGCATTAGCCTCTTTTTGAGGGTGTGTTTTGGAGTGGTATTTGTGTGCCCTTTGGTACAGATTAGAGGTAATTTAATAATGCCAGCAGTTAAACATTTATTGGCATAAGAGTGTGACATATGTCATTATGCTTTTAGAACAGATGGAAAACATTTTAATAATTGACTTCATGATGCTGGCCAGAGGATTTCTGAACAGCACTGTGTTGTCTGTTTTAAATGGCAACCAACAACTTCCTGTCTGACTGTTACCCTTGTTTTGTAGGCATGCTTGTCAATCAGTTTCACAAGCTGTTGCATTAGTGCCATTAGGTAAAAGGACAGATATTTAAAATATTCATGTAGAAGTCTGCCTACCCATGGTATCTCCTTCACCATATCTGTTGGTCTCCTCGTTCATCATGATGTGACTCTTAATGATCCCTCCCCTTCTGAACTCTTAATACTATAGGCTTAGCCCTGCATGGGGCATGGAGGTCTTCACACCTGCCATCAATCTGACAGGGAGTACCTTTTCATCCTGAAGCCCTCTTCTGTCATGTATGCAATGCTAACATTATGAAGCAAGTGTGTCAGTATGCTACCTGCTTTTTACTGCACCTGTATGTGCTATAATCCTGTTCTTCTGAAGCCTGGATCATCAAATATTTTTAAGCCCTAAGGTGTCCTGGTACAGCATGTAAACCCCATTCCCATACCGAGCAAATAAAAACTAGGCCCTGTTAGTTTCCCCTCCCTCTCCTAGCTGGTTGTACTTACACTTCAGGTTCATTCATAAACTTACAAACCCAGTAGTTTGATCCATTCCCTCCTTCTCTGTCATAAGCGTGTCATGAAGAGACAGCTGTGAAATTTGCAGTCTCATAAGGAAAAATCAGAATTGCTACATTTGTGCTGGTCGCACTTAAGCATCTATAAAAAAACAGGGGCATAAAAGCTGCTGGTTCACAGTTCGAGTGTGTGTGTGTGTGTGTGTGTGTGTGTGTGTGTGTGTGTGTTTTAATCAGTAGTACACATGCTTTTTGAGCTGCATTAAAACCTGTTTTTATGCTGTTTGTTTCAGTATGTGCAGAAGCTTTCAATCCAGATGAAGACGACGACTCTGAACCCCGGGTATGTATCTATGAATGGTGCATTTACTATCATACTTTTTTGTTTAGTTTTCTTCAGAAGGGTTTTGCAGCATGCTAATTATAAAATACAGCCTCTGGCACATTGTAATTAAAGTGTAGTGACTTATTTAGGAAATAAATGTTAAAATGTGTGAAACAATGAGGAAGTAGAACAAGCTTCCTACATATATCTGTTGTTTGGTTGTCTTCACTACTTGTGGTATAAATGTATATAGACATTAATGAATGAAAATTGCTGTGGAAAGTGCAGGTGAAATTGTTTAGGCACAAAATGCAGAAACAATTATCTATAGAACTTGAGGTCTGAAGGTTTTCCCTCCCTTTGGAGCTAGGTTAAGTCATGCTGCAGTAGCCTGTCCCCTTTTTTAGAAATTCAAAAGCTGCTTCCATAATGAAGACACAGCACTGAGCTGTCTTTGAAGGCCATTTATGTGGCATCACCAGTCTGTAATCAAAAATCAGTTTCCAGCTCATTTTAAACTGGCTGTTTTTGCCACTCAGTAAATCTAGTTCTTAAAAATGGTAAAGATCATGAAGAGTGAGATGATGGTAAAACTTTTCAACAAAAAAGTGTTTTGTGTTTTTGCATGCATGTGGATATGATTTCTTAAAGTATTTATATAAAAAACATATTTTAAAAACTCTGGCCAAACACAGAAGTCTAAGGGATCCACTTCCTAATGTTCTGCATTTATAATAATGTCCCATAAAGATGTGAATACGTCTTTATTTCTCGTATACATAACTCAAGCAGAAGATTATAAATCAGTGTAGAAAATGATGATTATGAAACACAGGGGAAATTTTAGAGATAAAGAGTCATATTTGGGTGCAAGTCCTTTAAGAAAATAATGGCAACTGTACAGAATATTATATTCATAACGTAGCACAAAATATTCTTGGAGCTAAGTCAGTGCAGGAATGGAGAAAGAACATTTAAACGGTAGGTATTTTTACAAGTTGATGTGTAGAAAATTGAGCAAGAGGGGACTGGAATGTACTGGAGGAAATGAGTAAAGGACCCAAGGTTTTGGGATCAAAACTCAGGAGGGACAGGTAGCAAAGTGGGATGGGGATAAGCAGAAATGTATACTGAGGGTTAGAGACTGTCTTCC
Source organism: Protopterus annectens (assembly GCF_019279795.1). Lineage (NCBI taxonomy): Eukaryota > Metazoa > Chordata > Ceratodontiformes > Protopteridae > Protopterus > Protopterus annectens. The sequence goes on from NC_056745.1 coordinate 1,187,920,257, forward strand.
CTATCAGAGAATGGTGACAGAGTAGAGGCAAGCAGAAAAGGATAGAGACGTGCTAAGTAAAAGAATAACTCTGGTATAGCTTATTAGTTGAGTATACAGTAGAAGAACAGAAGCTACTGTTAAAAAGGGATCCTTAGTAGGGCATATAAGATATTGCATGATGAGGAGTTTAGAAAAGGTAACAAAAGATTGAGAAAAGAAGATGGAACCAGTTTACAAAGGAACATTGTGAATAAATTTGTAAGGTTCACAAGTATGCAGCAAAGTCCACCAGGTGGATTCATGTTGACTTGCCGAAGATAGTTTTGGTGAATGCAAACAGATCAAAAACCATTTCTTGGGGCTACCTTTAGTGAACATTAGAAGATATTTTTCTAGGAGGCAGCCCCACCATACAACCCCATAACCTAGGACTAATATATACCAACTCCTAACCTGGGACTAATATATACCAACTAAGGATGTACAACAGTGGAGAAAAAGGCAAACTCCAGTGTTGACGAAAGTAGTTTTGGCAAACATTCTTCTTTAGTGTGTGTGTGTGTGTGTGTGTGTGTGTGTGTGTGTGTGTGTGTGTGTGTGTGTGTGTGTGTGTGTGTGTGTGTGTGTGTGTGTGTGTGTGTGTGTGTGTGTGTGTGTTTGCCAAAGCTGCCTTCATCAAACTGACATGCTTTCCCAGAAGGTTTAGGATTTTTGCATGGAAGCGTTTGCATAGGTATTTTTATATCCCAAGCAGCAGACGTCAGAAGATTTTACACATGCAGATAGAAAATGTTGGGGATATGATTGGAATGACACTGAGGGCATGTTTTTAGAAATGTTACAAGTTGTCATATTTTTAAAATATCCTGCAAAGCATTTTGACAGAAATGGGGGAACAAATACTTTTTTGAGGTGAGGTATAGGATATGAAGTAGTAAGGTCTTACTATGTTTAATGATATAGGCTGCCAAAAACAGTTACTAGGAAATGGGAATCAAAATCTGTTCAAAATATAAATTATATTCTGGATATTGTAAAGGAGATAAATGAACTGGAGATTGTATTTTTACAAAACAGAAAGAACAAATATCTTAGAAATCTTTCGAATTTGTGGGAACAATATATGCAGAATAATGTTCAAGTGGAGGGATTAGATTAAAATTTGATGATTTAATAAAAATGATAATGTTAAAAATGGTAGTTAGTTAATTGCTAGTATATTAAATTAATAGTTGGTTTTCATGCCAACAGAAAGAGGAAGGCCAAAGCTGAGAAAATGAAAATAAATGCCCACACCTTGGCACAAAAGTAAGGGGGAAGGAGGTAGGGAGCAGCTACTGCATCAGTTAGCATTCAAACATCTTCTGTTATGGTAAGTTTACTTAGACGACTGTACTGTGTTTATCATTATGGTCACTATTGCAGTAGCCTAAGATATATGGGTAGATTGCTATAGCTTAGAAAGAGTGGGAGGAGGAAGGATGTGGGTCCAGGAAACACTGAATGATGGTCCTAGCAAAGCCTGTCATAGATGTGGAGAAAGAATCTAGCTTATAGTGCTTTGTCAGAATGTGCACAGGGGACCATGTTGCTGCTTCTAGAATACTTCTAGATTCCATCTCTTTTCCAAAAAATGCCACGGAGGACATCACGGCTCAGGTAGATTAGGTCTTCACCATGTTTGCAGTAGTTTTGTTGTGGTGGGTGTAACAAAAATAATAGTTAGAGACAACCACTTGGAATTAAGTCTGTTTAGCCAATGGTTGTCCTTTCTCTTACCTTCCCAAAAATGCAAAACTGATAAGAAGTTATTAGGGATTTTGTTTTGTCAGTATAGTATTTCTTAGTTGCCTCTGGAAATCCAAGGTATGAGGTATCCTTTCTGCTTGATTTTTATTTTCTGGAAAGAAAGCAGGCAGATGGATAGCTTGGCTTAAAATTAACTCAGATACCACTTTAGGCATAAATGAAAACCTAAAGAAACCCTGTCTCTGTAAAAAATTAGATAAGGTTGACCCACCATAAGAGCTTGCAACTCAGGTACTCTTCATGCAGACTAAAGAGCAATAAGTAAAAGTTTTCCATGTTAAGAACCTCAAGTTATGCTAATGACCTGGTTCAGATGGAGCAACAGCTTCTTCAACACAAAAATGAGATCACAAGGAGGAATAACCTGTTTCCTAGGAGGGTCCAGATGCAAAACCCATTTCAATAGCAGCTTAACCTAAGAGTGCATTGAAACGGGGGATTCAAGGGCAAATATGCTGAAATGGATGACAAATTAACTTTTGCAGAGTAATAAGAAAGCCCATTGGACAGCAGCTCACAGTAGTAATCCAGAGAGAGACAGTAGCTAGCCAGTAGAAGTTCTGGTTATATTGTTTTTTCATCTAGAAAACCTTTTCTGTGTGCTAATGTATGGTTTTCTAGTAACAGGTTTTCTTGCCTTCATAAATATCTGCTGCACATCTCCAGAAAATAGACACCTAAAAGTTATTAAACTCCTATCATCCCAGCAGTCAGTTGCAGTTGTTTTTGGTCAGGATGCATCAAACACCCCTGATCTTTTGTGATTAAATCCATTCTGTGAGGAAGCTTGTGGTAGTACCCCCTGGCCTTTTCCGGAAGAAAGGGGAATCACTTTTGCCTGGTCTAAAAGGGAGTGACTTCACTGAAATTTGTGCAGTCCTTCTGAATCTTCAGAGGTATTCTGAATATTTGTGGAAAGGATGTAAAAGCATTTAAGAACATTCCTGTTTAGGGAAAAGAAAAGGCATCTGTCTTCCAGGCTTCCTAATTCAGAGTCTTAGAGCAGAATTTTGTCACTTGATTGTTTTGTCAGGAGGCAAAATGGTCTATTTGAGGAGTTCTTCACACATGGACTAAATTGTGGAAGATCCTTTGATTTAGCTTCCAACCGTGAGGGTCTGTCATGGCCCTTTCTTAATTTATCTGTCACACAGTTTTGCTCTGATAGAATGTAGGATGCATGTAAGAGTGAGACTGTGCTGAAAAGCTATATCCCAGGCTACCATGCTAGTCTGCAGAAAGGGTAAGATCTAGTCCCCCTTGTTTGTTTATATACTACACTACTGTGGTGTTGTCTGTAAATACTTTTAAAGGTCCCGGGGACGACAGATGATTTAGATAGTTGAGTTCATGTTGATGTGTTCTGTTTTTTTTTTTTTTTTTTTATTATGTTCCAAAGACCCTACACTTTTGTCCCCATAGACACTTCACCCTAACTAAAGTCTGAGGTGTCCGCAGTGACTGTGCTGGAGCAGGAGGGGCATAAGAAAGACATGGATTTAGAGAGATTTGTTGTCTTCACCACATGGTTTTCCATTTCATAAAGCCTAAAACTGGAATCTTAAAAATCAAAGTTTGCTGGTGCTGAGATCACAGACATTTCCGGTACAATTGGATCTTTCCCATGTGGAGTCTTGTAAGAGGTATCCTGAGAATCACAGAAACCATAAGACCTAGAATCCTGAGGAATTCCCTTGCTGAGTTAGATGTATGAGCGGAAAACCTCTGGAATGGATCTAAATATGTATCCTTTTTCTTGTGGAAGAAAAGCTCTTGAACTGAGGTGTCCAGGAGATACCACAAGAAAACAATCCTATGACAATGAGTCAGAAAAAAGATTTCTGAATTTTCTCTTAAATCCAAGCCTGTTAGGAGATACAGAGATTACTGATACTCTGAAAAAGACTGCAAAGACGAGCAAGTCGTCTAAATAATGGAAAATGTGAAAACCTTGAAGTCTGCATTAGACAATAATTGGAGTCAGACTCTTTGCAAACATACTTTGGTCAGTGGATAGTCTAAAGGGTAAGCAGAGAACTGATAATGTGGTCCAGGCACAGAAACCCTGAAGATACTCTTGAAATCTGAATCAAAAGGAATGTGATGACATGACCATTTTAAGTCTAAGATCACTTAGAAAACTAAAAAGGGGAATAAGAGGTAACAAGTTGTGAAAAGACAGCATTTTGAATTTGGCCACTATCACAAACTGGTTTAAGAAAGAAAGGTCTAGAACTGGTCTCCAAGAGCTGTCTTTCTTTCACACTAAGAATATCATAAAAACCCCCACCTATCAGAGGAGAGGAGCAGGTTCTATCATTCCCTGGGCAAGCATATGCTGCATGACAGGAGGGAAAATGAGATTTTAATCTGGCAGATGAGGCTCACAGTGGTGCCTCCCACCCCTATCATGAGTAACTCATGAATTACTTTTCCCCCATCATGGTATATTAGTAAAGTATATAACTTATAACATGGTATGGTAGAATAATTCTCAGGACCCATCTTTCTCAAACAGTATGTTGCCAAAGGGAGAATAAAGGAATGACAGTGTAAGAAGGGGGGAAGCAAGTCCCCATGTAATCATTCAGACTTATTGGACTATCCCTTGCTCTGGATGATTCCAGCTTTCTTTTTGAAACCTCGCTGTGATTGCTTTTTAAACATTTGGTTACCATCTGCTGGTTGAGACTGTTTTTTTTTTTTTTTTGTTATTGTTTTTGTTAAGAAAGTTGTAGCGTGAACGTTGAAACCCTTGGTAAACTTAGAAAAGAAGGGCTGAAAATTTGAGAGATGCCATGAATCAGTATTCTCCTCAGATCTCGTTTCTTAATGACTTTGTCAGCAGTGGTCCCAGATATATAACTATCCAGGGGAGAATTCAAAATGTCATTCTTGATATCCTCTGGAACACTTTGAAACCACAGCCAAGCAAACTTTCTCATAGCTGTGGCAGTAACAGAAACCCTTGAAGTGGCATAATCAGCGTCATAAGTACATTTTTAACAGTGAGCAGATACTTGAGACACAGAAGAGACTAAGTTACACTGGACAAGATTTCTCCTCAGAAAATGGAAAAGATGCCAGAATACTTTTTTGTATTCTTACTCATGGCAGACAAGAATTTTAATATATAGGTTCATAGGTAGGTACTAGGCTATTGGCCCTAGGGCCTATATAAGCCTAGCCAAAGGTACCCTGGCTTTCGCCACCCAAGAAAATTATTTTCCTGTGCCACTGTCGAGCAGAGCCACAGAAGTGATCCCCAGGGTGAATTTCCTATCTCCCATCCAATCATCAAGATTTTTCTTGAAGAGTGCTAATGAGCTTTGTTTGATATAGATAGGTAGTTTGTTCCACAGTATGGGAAGTCTCTGGGACAGGAATCTATCCCTCCAGCATGTTCTGTTTATTGTGGTGACAAGGTTTAGGTCCCTAGAGAGTGTACCTCGTAAGGATTGGAATTTCTTTAAGTGGAGCATGTCTAAAAGCTCTGGGCTGGACATAGCTTTATGTGTTAGGTAGAGATCGCCTCTGAGTAGGCGATTTGCGACGGAGTAAAGCTGCAGTTTTTTTTACACGGTCTCCGTAGGGCATCTGTTTGAGGCTGGTAGTCCTCTTTGTGAGGTATTTCTGTGGCCTTTCCAGTTGTTGTAGATGTCTTGTGAGGTACATACCAAAAGGGGCATTATACTCTATAATGGGTCTAATGAGTGATGAGTAGAGGGGAACAATGACCTCTTTTTTCCTGGATGAGAAACCTTTTGTGATGAGGTGTGCCATATAGAAGGATTTCCTGACTACTGTGGCGATGTGATTATCAAAGGAGAGACTACTGTCCACCTGTGTCCCAAGGTCTCTTATCACACTTTCGGTGTTAAGTAGACTACCGCCTATGTGGTAGTTCATGGGTACAGAGTTTTTACCAAAAGGGATGACAATGCACTTTTTGGCATTGAGCTTGAGGCCATGGCTTTGACACCAGGCATCTGTCTCAGTGAGGCCCTTTTGCAGGATGTCCACATCTTTTGGAGTTTTGATTATGGCTCCTAGTTTGCAGTCATCTGTGAACTTCATTAGCCAAAGACCTTCTGTGTTGGCCTGTACTTCAGAGAAGTAGATACCAAACAGGAGAGGACCCAGGACTAAATCCTGTGGTATTCCACTTGTCACTGGTCTGAAGTTGGATTTGCAGTCTGCTACTTTTACAGTGTGGGTTCTGTCAGTGAGCCATTTGGTAAACCATCTTGTGACATAGGGATTTCTACGTAGTTTAGTGAGTTTATCTATAATTCCAGAGTAGGGGATGGTGTTGAAAGCCTTGGCGAGATCTAGATAGGCTGTGTGAGCCACCTTACCCTCATTTACGGCTTTGGTGACTGCTTCAAAGAAGTCGTCAGGTTTAGGAGACATGATCTGCCTTTTACAAACCCGAAATGGATGGGGTCCTGAGTTTGGAGATTACCAATGTCATTGTTTATAAGTTCCATGATGATACTTTCCATAGCCTTGCAGACCAGGCTCGTTAGGCTAATGGGGGCGGTAGTTTCCGGGGTCTGTGTTGGCTCCCCATTTGTGGAGTGGGATAACTGTCGCTGTGCGCCATTCAGTGGGCACATAGCCTGAGGTGAGGCTATGATTGAACATGGTACTTAGGTGGGGTGCCAGTTCGTTCTGTAGTTCATGTAGAACACAGCCTGAGATGTTGTCAGGTCCCAGGGATGCTGTGTTCTTGGCTTTGGATAGTGTGTTTTTACCTGTGCAGCCGGGATTACAGGAACTTGCATTCTTCTGGTATAGAGATGGGCCCTTTAGGGGATGACAGGGGGTAAAGTTAGCACTGAACCTATCTGCCAGGATGTTGGCAATATCAGTTGGTTCTGTATATTTAGTGCCATTGTGCTGTAACTCAGAGCAGATCTGAATGTTGCCATTGAGATTCTTGACATAGCTATAGAATGCTTTGTGGTTCTGTTTAGAGTCAGTGGCAATTTTGTTTTCATAACTAGCTTTGGAGGATTTTATGAGGGATCTCAGCTTCTTACTGAGGCTGACCAGGGAGTTTCTCCAATCATGGGATTTTACTCTTTTTTGCAACAGTTTCTTTCTTCTGTTGTAGAGTTTGTTTATGGCAGGGGACCACCAGATTGACTTCCTTTTTTGGAGGATAGCATCTTGGTTCTGTTAGGGATTGCACGATCCATACACTCATGTAAGTGCTTATAAAGTGCATTTATGTAGGATTCAGCAGTCATACCTCTATTGTCCGTCAGCATGGGTGTAGTGAAATTTGCCACTTCTGTCTTAAGAAACGTGAAGTTGGCTTTGGAGAAATTTTTTACTGTGGTTTCCCTAATGGGGGTGGGGGAGGGATGTGGCTTGTGGTCGGCTCTGACTAACGAGGAATTGAGCTCTGGTGTGGAGTACCGGTTGCCCATGTTGGTAATAACCAGGTCTAGTATATTGCTGCCCCCTGGTGGGGGTGTGGATAAGTTGATCCATGGCATTGGAAGTTATGAATTCCAGAAAACGTTGAGCACAAGAGTTGGTATATGAGTAGTTTTCTCAGTTAATGGTAGGGTAGTTGAAATTGCCCATTATTAGGGTGTTAGGTTGTACCATAATATTTTCCAGTGTATCAAGAAATGAGCAGTGGGAGTCCTGGGGCATGGTGGGGGATCTGTAGCAAGCTACAATTTGGATTGCGGTCTTGCCCAGAGTTAGTTGCACTTGGATAATCTCAGATGCATTATGCTGAGCAACTAGCCTGGAGATGTGGATATCCTTAATGAATATGGACACACCTCCACCTTTAGTGTTTTGGTCCAGGTTAGGTGGCCGAAAGGAGCGGTATGATTTATAGCCTGGTAATGCAGGGGTACTCTCTGGAGCCTTGAACCAGGTCTCTGTCACTGCACAGATGTCGATGTTCTCCATTTTAAGGAGTGCCTCGAGTGAGTGCATTTTGAGGTTTAGACTTCTAGCATTGAGTAGCAATACCCTCAGATTCTTCTTGCCTGTACCTGTTAGGGCGGTGAATTTGTCATTTGAATCTTGCCTAAAAAAGGCACTATAGGGGTGGCTAGAGCCTTAGCCAGTATCCAGAATCCCAGGGGTGACAGGTGCAGGCCATCTCTGGCAAAGCATTGTGGTTTGTCGATCATGTCATCCCAGGCAGACAGATACTGGATCCCCTTAGAATGACACCAGAAGCTTAGCCAATTGTTGAAGTCAATCATTTTGTCCTTGTACTGTGGTATCATTCTGGGTGATGGCGGGATGCTACTCAGGGCTAGGGTCATACCTGCCTGGGCTACAAGATCGGACAGCTCCTCCATGTCCCTTTTCATGTAGTCTAAGGAGGTACGTCTCAGGTCATTCACACCAACATGGACAATGACAGAGTCATATTTGTACTTGTTGTGGAGTGACCTGAGTGCCTGCGTTATGTGGTGGATCCTGGCACCTGACAGGCAGCTGACACTAACTTTCTCCTTGTTTAGCCTAGTGAGTGGAACATCACTGTGCCTGACCATAGAGTCACCTATGACTAGAGTGTTGGGTACGTTGTTATGCCTTATGGGCTGTGGTTGAGTGGCACACTGAGTTTGTGGGCTATGTGTCATTTGGGTTGAGTTGAGGGGTGGAGGTTGCTTGTGTTTCTGCTTTGGCAGTCCCTGTTGCTTGGGCAGGTTTTTACTGAGAGCCTCAGCGAATGTAGGTGTTTGTTTTGTGTTTCTATGTGTGTGTTTTGGTGGTGTAGGTTTTGAGGGACTATGTGCTGAGTGTGGTGTGGTGCAAGTGTTTACCTTCTCCTCTTGACTGTCTAGTCCAGTCTTAGGTGAAGAGAGCTTTGCTTCCAGTTTGGCTATATAAGTGCACCTCTCACAGATTGTAGTGTTGGGTGGTAGGAGGAGAGGGTTGTCTGTGTACATGAGGCAATTACTGCATTGCCCCAAGATGCCCAGATTCATCAGGTAGACAGGAGAAAACACCGGGAGCTGACCCTTAGACATGCCTGGATAGGTGCTTATTTGTTAAGTACTAGAAACTGTTTTACTCTAGACAGTGAGGAAAGTTGAGTGTTGTAGTAATTTGTAGCTTATTTAGTGCTTACAGTAAGTTCTGATCAAGTGCTGAGCTCAAAGAAACAGACGAGTGCTGAAACAAAAAAACTGGCTAGTTTTAAGAAACAAAATTAAGTTAGAAGGCTTCCTTCCAGCACAGAAAGGCTTGGGGGCTTAGAAGCCTACAAATAGCCCTGGACACAGCAAATCTATATCCAGACTAGACTACCCGTAGGAAACAAGCTTAGAATTTTTTTTTTTTTTTTTTTAGTGGAAAGAGAGAAAGGAGTAGCAGAAACTAAGCTGATTGGCCTTCTCAAATGTTCTCCCTGTATTAGGTAGAATGAGGTAATGACACTAGACTGGGAGGAGGGTCCCAGATCAAATTTACAGTAGGGGCGGGCAACTGGAAAAGCCACCAACTATAAGAACAACATACCAATAGGGAGGTAAGGTGAGAAACTGCAGAAATGTTTCTCACAGCAGAAAAGCAGCAGTGAGCTTTATGAGTTTATAAGAGCTTATCAGTGATAATTCTGAATACAAGTGTTAGAAGAATACACTTTTTTCCCAGACTTATTCCAAGACTTCCCCTCTTTGTCAAACAGTGGGGGATTAGTGTTAACCAAAGTTTAACAATAGCTGAATTCATTAAAGTGACAGCTGCTACATCAGCTCTGGAAAGTGTGTATAAAAACGTATGCATTACTTATGTAACATTACAGGCAGTGGCAAAAACATCCCCCAAGGCAGAAAGAATTGGAGGAAAAGGGGAAGGTTCTGGATATTCTAGATGTAGCAAATCATAATATTTTCTAATGGACTGAGAAACACATTGTTTCCTTACTGAAAAAAAACATTAATTCTGTTAATAGTCTCAAAGAAAAATAATCCTTCAAAGTGACTCACAGGGGCCACATTCTCCTCAGAATACAAATTCTGAATTCTGTGGAGAAACCACTTCATCTGTCCCCATATCATCATCTTGAGGTTCAATAGTACGAGTCTGTTAAGAAAACGAGTAATCTCTTTTTCTTTTACCAGTAACAGCCATACTAGTTGGGTCCAGAGCCTGCAGTAAAGCCTGAGCTAGTTGCAAAGGAGTAGTCCTATCCAGTGTAACTGAGACAGGAAAGACATATGTTTCAGTTTCTGTTTCTTAATGGGAGGAATTTCTGAAAAAAACAGACTAAGAGTTGCTAGCCATACCCTCCCTAGGAAAGGGCACAACTTCCTGACTTAACAGAGAAACATTCTCTTTCTCTTCTTCCAGGACTGACAAGAATGGATCTCCCTTGCCCACTACAGGCACTTGGACAGCTGCTGGGGACATGTCTGTCCCTTGGCCCATGATGGCTGTTGGGGCTATATCATAAGGATTCAACGAAAAAAACAAGTGGTCTGTTGAACCAGCTTTGGACACCTGCGGATGAGGTGATTTAAAAACCTGCTGTGTTGGCAAAGGGTATATAGTGATTTTTCTTCTTTTTGTGGCTAGAAAGAGGTAGAAACAAGGAACCAATAGGTTGTTCCATAGTCACGGTGGGAAAGGTGTAGGATTCCCAGGTAAGCTTAGCAGCAACAGTTGGTAAAATGAGTAAATATCAAAAAAGTGACTTATTTCCTAAAAGATGAGCAATAAAAAGCGTTGAACACACTTACCACAGTCCAAAAAGTAAAGTAAACATTTTTGCCAGGAAAAAATATCTTAAAATAACTTTTAACAACTTTGTTTTCAAAAGTAAACAGCGTATCTCATATATGCAGCAGAATAAAAGTGCACGAGACAGCGTGTTAAACTTTTTATTTTATTTTTCATCTAAAATTAAGTTTTAATACAAATAGTGAAGATTCTTTCTCATAAAATAAAATGGATTTTTTTTCCTCTGAAAGGAACTTATCTCCCCAGCCAAGGAACAAATTTAGCTGGTCATCAATCCTCTGAAGCCTGCAGAAGGAATGCTCTCTGTGGTGGTAGGAAAGCTCTGAAAGGCTGAACACTCAAACCTGTTTTTTAAGGCAGCTCAGCTCAGGTTACCTAATGGTTTGAGGTCATGGAAGGCTCCCTGAATGTTTGGAAGCTGGCTGGCTGTTATGTACTCTGCAGGACATAAGCCATATAGCCTAGGCTACTGCAGCAGTGATCATAATGATGAACATTAAGGGTTTACTGTAATGCTTGTTAAAAAACTCCATTTTTCAACCAGCGTTTTATAGGTTCATAGGTAAGTACTAGGCTATCTGCCCGAGGGCTTCTATAAGCCTAGCCAGAATGTGTTGGCTTTCGCCGCCCCCTTAGATTAGTTCCCTGTGCCTTGGTCCAGCAGAGCCATTAGTTCCCCGTGCCTCTGTCCAGCAGAGCCACTGAAGTGATCCCTGGGGTAAATCTTCTGTTTCCCATCAACTTGTCAAGGTTTCTCTTGAAGAGTGTTAGTGAGGGGCTCTGCCTAATGTAGATTGGAATCCTATTTCAAAGCATGGGGAGTCTCTGGGGCAGGAAGTTATCCCTCCAGCATATCCTATTTATCATTGTGGTGAGGTTTAGATCCCTAGAGTGTGTGGCTCTGGGGGATTTGTTTTTTTTTAGGTGGAGCATGTGCATGTATTCTGGGGTGGACATGGCCTTGTATGGCAGGCAGAGATCACCTCTGAGTAAGCGGTATGCAACTGAGTACAGCTGGAGTTTCTTCAGTCGGGCTGCATAGGGCATATGTTTGAGGCCAGTAATCCTCTTGGTTAGGTACTTCTGTGGTCTTTCCAGCTGTTGCAGGTGTCTTGTAAGGCACATCTCAAATGGGGCGTTGTACTCTATGATGGGTCTGATGAGTGATGAGTAGAGGGGCATAATAACCTCTTTTGTTCTAGAGGCGAACCCTTTTGTGATTAGGTGGGCCTCCTAGAAGGATTTCTAACCCCCTTGACAATAGGATTATCAAAGGAGAGATTACTATCTACTTGGGTCCCCAGATCCCTTATTACATTTTCTGTATTTAGGGGACTACCACGTATGTGGTAGTTCGCGGGTACTTTGTTTTTTCCAAAGGGGATGACTATGCACTTTTTGGCATTTAGATTGAGGCCATGATTTTGACGCCGGGTATCTGTCTCAGTGAGACCCTTCTGGAGGATGTCTGTATCAGCTGGAGAGTCAATTATGGCCCCCAATTTGCAGTCGTCTCCGAACTTGATCAGCCATAGTCCTCTTGTGCGTGTCTGTACCTCTGAGAAGTATATACCAAACAGGAGGAGTCCCAGGACTAAGTCCTGGGGGACGCCACTTGTAACTGGTTTAGAGCTGGACCTAGAGGCTGCAACTCTCACCATGTGGGTTCTATCCATGAGCCAATTAGCAACCCATCTCGTGACGTAGGGGTTTATGTTCAGGCTGGTGAGCTTGTCTATAATACCAGAATGGGGAATGGTGTCAAAAAGAGGTCTAGGTAGGCTCTGTGGACCTCCTTTCCCTCATCTAAAGCCTTGGTAACTGTCTCAAAGAAGTCCACTAGGTTTAGGAGGCATGATCTGCCCTTAACAAAACCAAACTGCGTAGGGTCCAATGTTTGAAGGTTCCCAATATCTCTGTTCGCAAATGTTCTCTTGCTGAAAGATAGTGTTTGAGTAAAGAAACATTATCCAGCACGTTACTTATGTTTTTCTGAGACCTATAAATTTAACTCTGTAATGACTGCCTAGTGAACTTTGACTTGAGGAGAGGGTGTTGGAAAAGAAAATGTTGAAGACGTTTTCTTCTTCAGTCTGTGATTGTATGTATTGATGGTCTACCTTCTTGATCATTTTGTTCTGCCTTTTGGTACTTATTTATTGTTTATTTATTTAATATTTGTTCAACAGGTAAGTGGACCAGTCTATTCACCTCTTCAGCCATGACCTGAGCTGCATGAGCAGACAATACAGCCTGATCTTTCAGTCAACAATATTATATACAAAATGAGTACATAGCAAAAATTCAGAACATAATGGTAAGATCCAGCGCAGATAGAGTAAACTAAAAATATCCAGTCAGAGTGCATTGTGAAAATAAAAGAAAAATATATGCAAAATGCAAGCTAAGGTATGCATAAAATACAACACAGTCATGCAGAGTATTGGTGGAGTACAGTTAGTATGACTTTACTATACCATAGTGATGAACAGCATTATTAGTATACAATTATACATAGTTTTCCCCTCGCTAAAGTACATTGCAGGTCATTTGGAAAATAAAACTTGATATAACTTACCAGTAACTATGTTCAGTAGCTGCACTGAAATGCCAATCTATGCAGTCACAGAAGCATTACAAATGATGCCTGCCATTTTTTTCTAACTGCTAAGCATTGACCTGTATGTAACAAATTTTATTTGCATAATACAGTATTTAGTAATTTCAAGTCACACAGTACTTGAAATTTGCCACGTACTTTGGAATATGCGTATACAATACACTGGTAAACTGCCCTCACTGAATCACATGTATGCAAAGAGATAGAAATGGAAGACAGTCCATACTGTACACTGTCATTATTTTTACAAAAGTAAGGTGTTTCTTTTTCAAATAATACCACTGTATAATACCAATAGTCCATGAGGGGGTCATGGGTAATTTATACATTTATCCTCTTGCAGGTCTTTACTTTGATTATTTGGACTGTACCCGTGTGGCCAAACAAGAGCCTCCCACCCCTATCATGAGTAAATTATGAATTACCAGCCCCCCATCACGGTATATTAGTAAAGTATATAACTTATAACATGGTATGGTAGAAGGAAATATGCTCATAATATCAAGTATGGCTTTACCAGTGCATTGCACTGGTTTAAATTTGTGTTACTTGCATTATAATACAGCCTTGATATTTTATTTGTCTTTCATACTGCCATTGTATAGTTTTACGGCTACTCTAATAGGTCTCATTGTGGCGGATATGTTTTCATGGTATAGCTGAGACAGATCTTTGCAGATACTCTTGGCTGTGTGTGCATAAGTGGATGGATGGGGATGATAAACCATTAGTGTGAGAATCACATTTCCATTATACATTTTTATAATTGTGAGATATGAAATGGCTTATGTATACATTTGTGCCATAGAACATGTATACAAATGTGTAATGACCTTTCAGGTGACTGTAGCAGCAAGGTTCTTTGCACAATGCTATGACTGCTGAGCACTTAGACTCCACTAATGTCATCCTGTTCCAGAAAGTGAGATCTTTAATCTTGTGACATAACTTTGTGGTACTGTCTGTAAGTGGAACACTTGGACGTGGGTGCATCCCTGCTATTTCCTTTCATGCAGCTCTTCTTAAAAGCATTAACATCCTGTACATGAAATGCACATACCCCTGTTTCACTCATACAGGACATTTCTGTGTAGAAGTTAAGGAATGAGCATACCCCCCTCCCGAATCCCTAGTAGTTTCTATCTACCATTGAAATTCTGAACTCCTTTTAACTTGTTTCATTGGTTTAAAGATTGTAATTTTGATACGTTAAAAGTTGAAACCTGTAACCATCAACTGACAAGTTAAGACAAGCACAGTATCTGCATTTTTGTCTGTGATGAATGGTAATGATGAAGGGTGCCTAGCAAAAGAACTGCCCATAGAACTCATCTTGTGATCCTAGATAGGAATACAAACTTGAAATAAGGGATCTGAATCATAAGTCTTATCCATGCCTTACATTACTTCATAGTCCATCATGCTGATAATGGCCCTTGACTCTCCACTAGATCATAATCACCTGAAAACAAGAGGTTGTTGTCCTTCTTCTCAGCTGTAGTCCCACTTTTGAGAGTGAGATCTGTGGTTTGGCTCCTGGTTTTTCGCATCTAATAAATAAAGTTGACACTCCTCAAGTTAGCAAGAAGTTGACCCTTATATCTTTGAGGTATATGTTTTTGTGTCTGAGCTCTGGCCTGGAAGATTGACATGTGAAGCTTTTAACACTACCAGCTGCCCTAAACCCTCAGCCTTCCCTATTCCCATGCTGGATTCTGAAAACCTGCTCACTGAATAATGGCTGGAAGAGGAGTCTCTGTAACAGAGCATGCTGCTATAGTTAGGTATGAGACCAGTGACAGGCCTTCTGCAGCTTTTCAGTCCCTAGCAGCACCCAAGTCATGCTCAGTCTCATTGCATAGTTTGCTAACTTGTTAATAGGTGTCAGGCAGGCAGGCATGTGGCATATTCTGTTCCTTGTTAGTCAATAGCAGAAGGAAGTCATCTGAATCTGGTTCCCCAGTCATTGATAAATTTGAGGAGTGGAGCTCCCTGTGTTAGAATCTGGCAGAAATGACGAGTCCTTATCACATTTTAGTCGTGCTGTTCAAGTTTATTGTTTAGTAGAAGCCTTGAGGCATACAAAAGTCTGCTTAGCATAGCCTTTTCTCTGTTGTCCCACCCCTCAAAATTTCCTTAAGTCTTTCTTTGGAAAGAAAAAGTGGAGCCGTGGACCATGGTGAAGAATATCCTTTGTACTTAGAAGCACTTGTTTCAGGTCCTACTGTTCCTAAGAAAACAAACCATCTTTATCAACCACCTCTCCAGCAGGTTCCCTGTTCACCAGACATTCCAAACCAGATTAATGCTTTATCTTTCCTGCATGGCACATTTCAAACCCTCACAGCACTGAGTTATGCTTTTCTCGGGTAGAAAGTCTAAGGCTATGTTCAGGTTTGAAAAGCTCTCATTATTCTCCCTGTGTGGATGTAAAGACTGTTAATTGCTTGCCTCATGTAACTCATTTTCATACAAACACACAGTAATGCTGTCTCAAGAAGGGTCTAGTCTGTCCTTTAGCCACAGATGCATCTTCCACCTCATTCCCTTCCCTTTCTTTCCAGTTGTTCTCAGTTCTCTTTAGTTGAGTAAGCCAAGAAAAAAATACCTGCCATTTTCTTCCCTCAGAGGAGCATGGGATTGGAATGCCTGTAATACTACATCTTTGCATAATCCATTATGTCTGTGAGGTAGCAGATACAGTGGTTAAGATGGCAGCTACAGGTATCTGCCTCCATGAATAACATTGATCGGTCTGCTCAGTCTATCTCCTTTTTCATGAGGAACAATATCAGACCATCCTGTATACTGTTTTCAGGTGAAAATCACTTTTTGACAATCTTTTATGAACACAAGAGATCATTGAAGACCTATAGGAGAGGGATAAGGCTCTTTCCATTTAAGGAATTGTATAACCCCTACCCCGAATGCTAAACCTCCTCAGTCATTCAGAAAGAAAAAGACAGTCAAATGCCAAAGAAGATCTGCAGTTTGCTATATTACTTTGTATCTTTGCTTTTGCCCCCCACAGTCTCCCACAGAAGACCCCAAAAGGATATCTATCCATTCTGTTTTTCAGTGGTCCTGCCCATTGTAAGCTGTTCTGGTGAGAGGATGCTTGTTTGAGCTAGTTCCGGCCTTGACAGTCATCATAGAAAACAGGTGGATTTGGGACATTATAAAAAATGGGCTATATTCTGGAGTTTCTCAGACTGCTCATAACATTTTCTATTTTCTGATAAGCTGCTAGCTCGGTCACTGTCCCTGTATGCCAGATGAGTAATCAGGACTCTTTAGCGTAGGGAGATGGGAGAGAATAGTGTTTCAATCTCTTCTTGGTCTTAAAGAGGTTGGAGGTGACACATTCACATCTACAGCTAAACAATGTCAGCCTTCACATCAGGTACATGATGTTTTGCAGGTTTATTGTAGATATTATGATGCCACTACTTCCACAACACATTTGGCTAGTATTAATAGATGCAGGTGTGACAGTATCTGGGAGGTGGAAAAGGGATTGCTACAGTGCACTGGATGGTTAGCACTTTCAGTGCATGGTGTTTCCATTTGTTCCCTTTTCCACAACAATTTTCTTCACCAACTTGTTAGCTGTAGTAGTGGACACTGTGTTATTTATGTCCCTAGCTGAACAAGTGGTTGCTGGTGACTCCCATGTTGGACCCCTTGATGGTGTTGTTAGTCTGAGCTTGCCATGCCTGCAGTCATTTAGGGTCACGTTCATATGGGGAAAGTTTTCCCTACGTTCAGTATAACATAAAAGATTATGATCAGGTCTCCAATCATAACCTGTTTATTTTGTGTTTGAGATGTGGTTGCCAAGAAATTCGCCCCAAGTGAAATGCTGGAGTGGTTAACTTTGTTATCCATGTTGGCAACACATAATAAGGGCTATGATCAGAGACACAATCATAATTCTTTGTTGTGCATGGAGCTTTATGTTTCATGTACTACCTGTTACATGGGGAAAAAAAGAAAAAGTGTAGAAGCACAAAGTGTTTTGGCTTTCAAATCTGTTAAAGCACTTAGTGTTGTCGAGCAGATAGGAGCATACCGGGCATCTTCTTTGCTTAAGAATTCTGACAAATACGAAACTTTGGGGGGACAAAGAGTCAAAATCAGGGATAGTTTTTAAATATTGCCTTAATTCACTAAAAAGTTAATAGAACAACAGGTTTTGCATTTTCTGAACAACTGGAAGCATGAAACCAATGAATGGAATTACTGACTGACTTGTAATCCTCAGTAATTTACCAGGAAGATCTTGTGAGGGACAGGGCAAAAATATGAGGCAAAATCAGGGATGTTCTATAAACTCAAGGACATTTGAAAGATATAGCAGGCAAACACAAAATATCCCTCTGACAGAAGGTAAAACAGCTAGTAAAAGCTGTTAAACTCTTTATTCTGTCGCACTTTGTTTATAAGTGTGGCAGAGTAAAGTTCTATCAGATTTTAAAGGCTGTTTTACCTTCTGTCACCTTTCTTTGATGGCCAGCACTATCCTTAACATGAGACCAATAACAAACTTTAGTGAAGCACCCCTAAGCTCTGTTATGTCCCAGTCTCATGCTAGGGAAGTGATTAACAAGTTTATCTTTTTCCAGATATCAGCATAATCACAACACTCCATGTACTACATTTTATTTTATATTGGTGGTTATAGAAATGGTCTAGAGCCACACACTTCTCCCAGACAAGGGGTCTGGCCTCCTTTACTTTGTAATGGAGATAAGTAGGGGCTCACAAATATTTTGTTATTTTTGGGATTTATGGCAGTACTGTACGTCTTGCCAACCCTCACCCACCTCCATATGCAGATCATGCAATGGGTGATGTGTTGTCAGTGGCTAAAGAGTCATCAGTCCCTTACAGACCTTTTCCTTGTCTTATATCCTTATGTCTGGTCTATTGGTGGATCTTGACTCATAATATTCCATTCCCTTCCACTCATGTCCATTGTAGTTCCTGATTCAAGAATATCATTAGAGGATGGGGAACCCACTACAAGTCTTCCCTCATTCAAAGCAATAGGAGTGTATTACAGGAGTCTCTGTAGAACTGTGCATATCAATTAGTATAATACACGTGTGGGCTTTTGTTTTTAGATTTGCAGTACTCAGGAAACCCAAGTATCTCCTTCTTCATTTAGGCAATCAAGCAGCAGTTAGGTACCTGTGCAAACACGAGGGAATCATTTTTACACACTCTGCAGGGAAGCAATCCAAATGAGGAAATGGACCACCAAACAATGTTTTCATGATGGCTCATAACACTAGAGGATCTAGTGTCTTGGCAGACACTTTAAGAGGTGTAACACTGTACTGGAGCTTTAGCTTAAATCCCTCTTCAGAAGTGTGACAGTCCAGGTGCTGATCCTTTCACCACCTACGACATACAGTGCCATACCAGGTCTTCTCATTCTTTTATCCTATGGGAAGCGGGCATGGGATGCATATCATGTATGATATTTTTGCATGGTTCAAGGAGGTTAATGCTAAAGTTGCCTAGTATTGTTTATTTTTTATATTTTTTGTACGGTAATGTGGCTTGAATGAAGTGGGTGATTAGCTATCAAATTTGTCAATGGGGGTAGGCTACACTAAGATTGTAGTAGAGCTTGTTAAGTGAGAGGATATAAATAATGGATTAGATGGGGTCATACTAATTTCCAGAATTATCTTGTATTTTAATTTCAGGTTTTTGGTAAGCAAGAGGATGGGAATAATGAATTAGTAGGGGTTGTTTTCTATTTACAGAATAAATACTAGTAGTAAAGTTCCTTTATCTACCTTATTTCCTGAGTGAATATTATAAATGTATTTATAGTTTGCAAAATGCTGGTGTAAGTCGGGGTATCACCTTTAATCCAAGTCTCCGTTATGGCCACAATGCCTTGTGAGTGAACTTGGAGTAAGGTGTCTGTTACAGTTTGTTTTTCATGCTACCTGCATTTAATAGTGAAATGCTTACATGAGAGATGTTATCAATGGGGTGAGATGTTGGAGTATGGGAGGGTTTTGGTACTGAATAAACTGCAGAGCTTGAGTTTGTTCACTATTTCAAGAAGCGGTAATGCAAACAATAGTGGTGAAAGTTTAAATTGAAAACATGGGTATTTTAGGAGGATATCAGAATATATGATTTAGGGTATTAGGGGAATAACTGTTACACTGGAAATTATCTTTTGTCTGCAGGGGGTAAAGAATTCTTTTTAGAGGGATATTTACTAACAGGAAGGCAATGCTGTAAAATTTTGATAGAAATGGATTTTTAAAATGTAGCTTTAAATAATCAGTATGAAGTATTGAATGCATTTTGTGGACTTTTAGGTATGAATCATGGATAAGATAATTGGAAAATGTTAGATTAAAATTTCTGGATTCATTGAATTATATGGCAGGTTAAACAGTGTTATGATATAGGATGAACAGGAAAGAAATGAGTGATGTGTGAGCATGAGGATTTGAAAAGGATAGTTTAACCGGTCAAATGAGGATAGGAGTGATTTCAGTGCAGGGAAGGGAGTTCTGTGAAGTATAAAGAAAATGATGGGGTTGGTGGGAATGGGGGAGAGGGTGGTATGAAGAGATGCAGGGTGGAGTGGGAATTCACCTTATATGTCTAACAAAAAAAAAAAATCAGAAGTCCATGCCAGCAACCCTCAAGTCTCAACAGTCCCAAGTATTGTGCTATTCCTTTTGGAAAATGTAGATTTATATAAGTGACAGAGCACATTAAACATAAAATAAGAAGGGAATATTAACTTAATTTTACCTGTGTGTGGACGGGATCAGAGATTTGGTACAGTGAATATGTCCAGACATGCCTGCTGATGGGAGAGAAACCTAAGTATGGGAGGTAAAATGTGGCTTCCTCTGCTGTGGCTAAAATGTCCTAGCAGCAGCTCAGAAACCCTAAACAGGA
Source organism: Protopterus annectens (assembly GCF_019279795.1). Classification (NCBI taxonomy): domain Eukaryota; kingdom Metazoa; phylum Chordata; order Ceratodontiformes; family Protopteridae; genus Protopterus; species Protopterus annectens. The sequence continues at coordinate 1,187,940,343 of NC_056745.1, forward strand.
AGTAGGTTTTAAAAGTGGATATAAGTTTTACTACCTGATAGATGGAGAAAAGAGATTCAGTTTGTATCCACAACATCTGATCTAATCGGAGTTAAAGGTCCTGACTTTGGGAAGTCTGATTGACTTGCACAGGTTTCTAAGTACTCTTGACCTACCATACTCTCCCCAATCCAGTGATGGTGGTCCACCTCACATTTACTGATTGACCTGTAATGGAAAAATGGGTTATTCGTGGAATAAAATGGCAGGAGGGGTTGAAAGGACAGAACACAGGCATAGAGTAGTTTTTTGGGGGTGTAGGTAAAGGAGTTATTAAAGAGGATAAAAATATTTAATTGATGTACTTAGAATTGGGAACAGGTAGAAATTAACTTAGCAGTTAACAAGCACATTACACCTTAGTACCTACAGTTATAAATAGCAAATTATGCATTCAGGTATTTAAAGCTCAAGCATTAGGCTAACAAACACAAGTGTCTAGCATCACATTCCCAGTGTTCAGTTTACAGTTAACTTCAGATAGTCCCAAAGGGGCAATTCTGAAGTAATGTCATTGGTTTATAACACCCTAAGGGCCAAAGACAGTCATTAAGGAGGTACAGAGTATTTAGGGTAATGTAGGGAAACTACAAGATAATTTTACTGTACCAATAATCATCACCATCATCATCAACTTTCTTTTTCCCATTTTCTGCATTAGATCAGGGTGTCATTGTCAACTGTCGCCATCTCTTTCTGTCTGTTCAGTGCTACTCTCCAGTCTTTTTCGACACTCATACCTGACTGTCAAAGGTTTTTCTCACACAATCCATCCACCTCTTTGCTGGATGCTCTAGTTTCCTTTTGCTTTCTTCCTGTGTGTTCAAACCTTCTTCACCAGATTGTCTTTTGATTTTGTGTGCATGTGCCTGAACCATCATAATCTGTTCTCTTTAACCTTTCTTCAATTGAAATTCCTGTACCAGTGAGATGTAGAAAATATTTGTACAGCATTTTGAAGAAAGATTGCTTAGAAAGTTTCATTGGCAACTATTTAAACCACAAAGGTGTTCACTTTGTGCGGCGCAGTGGTGCAGCGGTTAACGTTGTCGCCTCACAGCAAGAGGTTCTCCGGTTCGATTCCCGGCTGGGGTGCCTTCTGTGTGGCGTTTGCATGTTCTTCCTGTGTTTGCGTGGGTTTTCTCCAGGTACTCCGGTTTCCTCCCACATTCCAAAGACATGCATCTGGAGCATTTCTCCCCAGGCCTCTACTGAAAACAGGCTCTGTGGAACCTAGTCGGACTTTCCCGGTCAACAAATGTTAAACAAAAAACAAACAAAACAAACTTTGGCTACCACCATTATTTTTTCACCTGACAATTGGTTCTGATACATGGTAATTGGTAAAGGCAGAGGTAATAATGCAAACAGGTGAGATTCATAAAGATATAGCAACTATTAATAAAATATCAGTAGTAATTATTTTTGTTTAAAACTGCTAACTGCTAATCCAAGTTAGCAAAAGGGTGCAGTCAACCAAAACATTAAAAGACATACAATTTTGTACAAAAGACCAAAGTAAAATCAGGCTAAATGACTAGCCATCAACATGATCACAACTGCAGGTCTATGTGCTTAACACAAATGGATATGAATCCTGACCAACAAATCCTTTGAATCTCAAATATATTACAGTTTTAAAGAAAAGGTATATTTGGCAGTAACAAATTAAACATTATCAGAATTATCACTTTCAATAATCAGGTGTAATGTTGGATAAATATAAAGACAAACCAAAATACAACTGCTATGCAGGCATAGAAGAGCATTCATTAAACAGATAAAAATTATATAAGTGAAAAGGCACAATTAAAATATAAAATAAGAGGCAATGTTAGTACAAACATTCCACTGAATACTGTCTGTAGTGCATGTTTCAGGAATGTGTCCATAGCAAACACCTACCATGTTTAGCTGACTGATACTGTATTCCTTTTTTGAAACTGTCTAACTTGGACCTCCACTGCAGAAGTAAAACATCCTTCATGGGACTGTCCTGGTAATGAATTCTGACATTGTGTTGTATTACATCTTTTCATTCCTTTTGGGGTCTTTATGACACTGCTTGGGATTTTCTGTAAGTGATTTACCTACTGCAGAAGGCCTTTTGAAGTAAGCTGTAATAGGGAAGTGAAAATTTACTGCATCAGTTGACTAAATTTTTTTCTTTGCAGGGAGTACACTAGTGCTTCCCTCAAAACCTCTTACTTAGGATACTGCAGCTGGAACACCAGGAGGACCTTCTTTAAGTGAATTTCAGTTCCGTAATCTTTTTACCTTGTCATTAAGTATGTTTTTCTTGTAGTAGCAACCACTATTTGAGTGAGGGATCAAGAACCAGAGAACCTGAGGTCATATACTTATTAGCCCTAGTGCAAGGGCACACAATATGTGACGTTTGTGCACCACGCATAGATGCCAAAGGTTTTAAAAAGGGACTCATAAGATAGCGTGTTAAGGATGAAAGTTCTACATATAATTAAAATGAAAGTATTTGAACTACAAGTAATCGTAAAAAATAATATTGAACATTACAGCAACAAAAATAAAAAAAACTGTAAGCTGAAACATCAGGAAGCCCATGTTTTTTGCAGGGGCCAAATCCTCTCACAACTCCCACACCCCCTGCTTCTAAAATATACCAACTCTTAGACCACACAACACCTGTCTGTCCTTGAAAGCTGTACCCCAGTGTTACAGACACAGCAGAGGTCATTTTAAAGATAATCTAAAAGAGCTAGTAATCACATATGTATTATTTCAGTCAATTATTATCACCAGTAGTTAATAGGTAACATCTGACCATTAAACAGCCACTGACTCATCTGGATTATGAACTTGTAGACAGCTTCTTGAAAAACCAAAGAGTCAGATTTTAGTGTTCTCAGTCACAGATCTGTTTGTAGTTAAAAAATAGTCAGTTTCACAGAACATTTGTGTGTGTGTGTGTGTGTGTGTGTGTGTGTGTGTGTGTGTGTGTGTGTGTATATATATATATATATATATATATATATATATATATATATATATGGGTCTACCTGACAACACCGACACATCACAACACCGACAACGAAATCACCGACACCTCATAACCGACAGTTCACAAACACGAAACCTCACATGCCCGACAACGAAATCACTGACACCACATAACCGACAGTTCACAAACACGAAACCTCACATGCCCAACACACCATAATAATGACAATCAGCAAACAAAACAAATCCCCTGTCCAAAAAGCACACACACAACACAAGCACACCAAAATCCTTACAAACCCACACTAAACCTTACATACACAACTATCTACAACCTTAACCCAAACCCTAACCCTAAGGTCCGTCACTATCGCACACTTACCTAACCCGCGCCCTAACCCTAACTCACTTAACCCACCCCTAACCCAAAGACTATCACTACCACACACTTACCTAACCCGCGCCCTAACCCTAACTCACTTAACCTACCCCTATCCCTACAGACCGTCAATATCGCACACTTACCTTACTCGCACCCTAACGTCCGTCACTACTGCATACTTACACAGCCTTTTCCCATGTCGGTGTTCTCAGCGTCGGTGTTTTCATCCGTCGGTCTTCTCAGTTGTCGATCTTCTGGCATCGGTGTTCTCAGTGTCGGTGTTCTGAGCTGTCGACGTGGTCAGGTGGACCCATATATACACATATATACACACACACACACATATATATAGGGTCTATATTAAATTCTCGAAAGCCGACAATGTCGAATCTGACATTGTCAACACGAGAATAGCGAAAATGCAGAACATCGAAAAAGTAAACGGAAATCTCTGTAAGGGGAGATTTCCATTTACTTCAATGTAGTGCGGTCTCGGAGTTGGTATATTTAAGTAGCGGGGGTGTGGGGTGCAGGGGGCTTGCCCCCCTGCCTACACCGTTTAGTTTTTTTTTTTTCCTGAACATTCGATGTTTTAACAGTTCGATCACTAAAGGTCGACCTTTAGTGATTCGAACTGTTAAATATTCGATGTTCTAATATAGACCCTATATATATATATATATATATATATATCTAGAGAGAGAGAGAGAGAAAGCACGCTAGATATAGATATATAGAGCTAGATATAGATATGTCGATATATGGATCTCCTTCTGAAGCTCGAAATCCCATATGACCTAAACTCATTTTCACAGACGAAAATCGTGAAAACTTGAATACCCAAACAGCGAATTTTTCCCAGGGTAAGTAAAACACTTGTCCAACATGCCCTTTTCTGCACTGTAGTGCACTTCCAGAGTTGGTATATATAGTTGGGGGAAGGGGTGCAGGAAGTGCAAAAAACATACAGCTATTTTATGTTTTATTTTTTTTTTATTTTATTTTTTTTTTGCTTATATAGCTAATACAAAATCTACTTTTGCTTAGAAGAAGAATAGGCAAATTTCAGTAGCAGATCAATTTATTATTTACCTGGGCTAATTATACTTAATTATATGCTACTGGTATTTCCTAGAACTTTCAATTGATAACACCAAAATGGAGGATGCTTCTTGATTGCAAAGGTATTAATTTGTGAATGAGTTTATTTTCAGTAACAGTTTTCTGAAAAGGCTATATTTATCCATACCTCTCAAAAAAATGGCATTTACCCAACTGATGATCTATAACAACGCATATTTCACACCCGCTATCTTACATAAATTTAACTCTTCGAAATCTCCTCTTTGTCATCATTGTAAAATTCAAATGGCTGATATAATTCATTTATTCTGGAGCTGTTAATGTGTATTTAAACTTTGGAACTCCCTTAAATTTCAACTGCAAAAAATGGGATAGCAAACATCCACACTCACCTGGGAATTTACTCTTCTACATATTCTACCAAATAATATCTCTAAAACTCAAGCAATTACTATAACCAATATATTTCTCTTACTGAAACTCTATATAGCAACCAATTAGTTTGACCTAAATAACACATCCTGGGAAAATTTCAAATTAATGGCGACTAAACATCTTTTAGCACATAAAATCCTAATCGATAAAGGGAATAAAAACATTAATCACAGGAAAGTATGGGAACAAATCTTCAATATTCTTCTGGCCTAACACATGACATTGTATCAGACTTAAATACAAATAAGAGATCCCTTATTAAACTATATCCATAGACCAAGACATTTTCTCCTTTTTCCTATTCCTTGTTTTCTTTTCTTTTTGTTTTTCTCTTTTCTCATAAGGTATATGCTTAATCACAACAACCCCCACTGAATTATACCATTTTCCCCTGAATATTGAAAGCATCTATGTATACAATGTAAATAGTATTGGTTGATTGTTTTATTTTATGTTTGTACTACCCTCAATGTATAACAACTGCTTACTATGAGGACATCTCACCTCTATCTGTGCTATTATGTATGCTATTTTAGATTAATGAAAAGAATAAATAAAAATTATTGAAGAAAAAAAAAGAACAGTTGCCATTTAGGTATAATCAGAATTCTGGTTATGTTTCGCTCATTCCTTGATACGGGGGTATGAACTATTCACAGCCTATTCTGTTTCATTCGTCAGTTCAAAGCCATAGAAAAAAAATGCTGTCAAATGAGCAGGGGTTGTTTCATATGTAATTGTAGTATCGAAAAGTCTGAAATGATTGCTTGTTGTTATAACATCAGTGTCATTGATTAATCTTTACATGTCACTTTGCAAAAATATAAACTATGGACACAAAAGGACATTCAGAGAAACTGTAAAGAATAATTAAAATTTTTAAGCAAACATGACTGAATATTTGACTGGAAAAGTCATATTGCTTAAGAAAATACATAAGTGCAGCTCCCAGGTAGAACTGTGAATATAGGGAATTTGAAATTAAATATTTAATGCATTGTGGAGTTCTTTAAATGTCATTGTTACACTGAAGGTACAAACACCTTTCACAGTTTGAGTCATGCTGTATAAAGTTTAATGAACGGTGTAGGATAGGATTTTAGTACTAGAAAGTATCTCAAGCATTTTATTGGAACTGTAAAAACCGGCTGTTTAGCTGAAAAGGTATAAGAGCAATTGTAGATATTTTATTTCCTTTTACCTTTCAAATGCTGTGGGCTTGAACAGAAGGCTAGACATGATGTACTGGGAGTGTCAATAGTTACTGTTATTGCAAGATAAACTGATGTTGAATTAGTGCTTTCCACTGACCAGCTTGAGATTGCCTTCATTCAGTGGAAGGATCTAAGAGTCAGACTGTCCAAAACCTTTGCATGCTAGCTTTTGCTGCTGCATGGTTGAGTGCTGTGCACGGAATTTGACCTTCATTAGAATTAAAAAGAACACCAAAATAGGTTGCTGTTGTTTGTAAAACTTTGAATGCATTTAAAGGTGGCACAGAACAACAGTGCAGGTTAGCCAAACATGTTTCATGCCTATAGAATGATGATGAGTGATATCCATCATATAAGGAAAGAAGAACTTTAAACAGGGCATCACTGTGCCATTGTTTTAGTATTATTCACTGACTATAAACAGAAAGTAGGGGATCATAATAGTACTTGCCCTGAATGCTGTCTTGCATTTGTTTTAGTGAGGTATTATAAGTGAAATGATATAAATTAAAGTAACAGTCCATGTTTGATACTTACACTTTTTCTATCATGTCATGCCATTTAGTGGCACTTTTCTCTGTGGCAGTTGTAGTTGTTTTGCTATAGTACGAGAATTTAGTAAATAAATAGTACATTTTGTGAATTTAAATAAGCTTTTCCTGTAATACTTCATCAGTTATGTATGAAATGTCCATTGTGGTCTAGAGCATATAGGTCAAACTTTGAAGTTTAAAACTAGACTACAGGAACGTATCATAGATATAAAATACAAAAAAGAGGCAAGTTCAGTTGCAATGCATTTTTTCAGTTAGATCAAAGTTTTGCATGTAGTTAGCATCAACTACATTGCAGCAGGTAATTTCTAGTGAAAGGAAGGCAGAAATATTAAAAAAGAGTATTTGTTATATAAGGAAACATTGTTTATCCTTAAATTTAGTACTTTACAGCTCTGTGGGCTTAATAATGAATGTGCATGGAAAACTGTTTTACTGAGATTGCCACTTTAAGGATTTTAGTTGATTGTTTAATTCATTTATTGTTTTAAATTTGTTCTTAGTTTGTTTTTACTGGCACCTCGGCACCGTAAAAATCTACTGCCAATCATCAGCAGACCGGAGTTCCGCTTTCCCTAACCGGGAAAAACTGAAAGACATTAGTTTATATATAATGTTATGGTTGAGTACTTGTTTCTTTCCACTTGAAGGCATTAGCCGAGGCACTAAAAAGTATTAGTGTTCTAATAAAAATCAGTTTGAGCCTCTATGTTATTGGACTGAAGTTAAAGTAAGTGGCTTTCCATGCAGTGCTCTGAGACCTCCAGATCTGACCCGTAGATACTGACAAGCCAGAAGGCAACAAGTAGGGCAGTCATTGATGTGAAAATCCAGATGTTTGAGGAATTTGGCAAGGCCATGAAAAATGACTTCCAGATGTCCTCAAAGAAGTTCTGATGATGGCTCTGTATTGAAATGTAAGCAGTTGAAATGCCAAATGCCAATAAGCTGAAAAAAAGACCAAAAACCCTGAAGAAGAAGAAGAACAAATCACCAAGATTGCTCTTCTACTTTAAACTTCTTTTTACAAGGGGCAAGACCCCTCCACCCTTGATGTTTTGGGCAAGCCCCCCACATCCCCAAAACTTATATATACACCTCCGAGATCGCCATATCTTGGAGAAAAAGGAATATTCCAAGAAATAGCCATCTCAAACTTGGTATATGTAAGCCCTTTTTTGGCCATTCACACTCCATGTTTTGGGACTCGCCATAGTGGGTCCCGACATTTCATACGGTTACATCTGGTGACCCATCCACCAACTCAGGAAATGTGGGCAGGATATTGCCCTGTATGTTTTAATCAGTGGTAAAGACGTGATGATCTGAAATGGGGACATTGTTGGAAGATGGAAGCTATGCTTAGAGGTACTGTTATACCCTGGCTATGTATATGCCTTCCTCTTGGGAGGCAGCAGCAAAAGGAACTGTAAGATTGGATCTATTTCTGTAGCTAAGATCACTGGTGTAACTAAAATATTTATGCAGTGGCAAGTCTGCTATAGTGGAAGATATCTGACCAGAAACTCTGAAGGTTATAATATTTTTGGGGTGTTGTGGTTAATATGTCTTTTCAATATTGAGTGTAAAGCAAGATCAGTACCTGTGCATTGTTAGATTTGCCATTTTCACAAAGGGTGGCATTTTCCAATAATTACACCCCTCCAGCTTCTTTGGAAAGCTTATGCCATGGTGCTGGAAAGGAGGCTTTTCTGATAGGCAATTATACTTCACTGTAGGTTTAGATCCTTAGGTGGATATTGATTGTATTTCCAGATTTTTCTTTTGGAGTCATAGTAAGTTAAGCAGGACTGGATCTTTAACAACATTGTAGGCAAGGTTACCACTCAACAGCCTATAGGAGATAGAGTAAAGTGAGACAGGACAGTCTTATATTTTAAGGAGCTCATACCGGAGGTTTTCTTGAATGCAGAGAATTGTTTTTTTCTCATTGGGTGATCTTTTGGAAAGAGTAGTGGCAAAGTGGCAAAGAAGGCATCATATTCTATTATGGGCATATTTAGGGATGAATAGAGTGAAATGACATCCTGGGAACTGGAGGATATCCCTTTAGTAAATTATTTAACTCGGGTAGAATGATTTCCAAATGGTAGTTGATACATGGTGGTCAAATGAGTGTTCATTGTAGAGTTCAAAGTTCAAAACTTCATAAGTAATTTCTAACCATATGGTCCAAAAGACCATTGAGATGCTTAGCCCAGTTTTCCCGCAGTCATGGAACACTGTCTGGTTAAGTGATATGTTCAGATTTACAGTAGGCAAATGTAGGCTGAGAGACTCAAACTTCAGACTGCAGGAGCTAGTTCATTAACAGCTCATAGCCTAAATCATCTTCGCTATCTGCCAGACGTGATCCCTAATAATGGTATCAGCTTTGGGGGGTGTCTTTTATGTGGTAAGTACAGAGGTGCTCTTGTTTACCAAATTGTATTATACTACACTTTTTAGCAGTGATCTTAGGCCTATGATCATGACACCAACAACTAGTGTTATTTAGTTTCTCTAGTAGGATATGGATATCACTAGGGAGTCATCAGAAAACTTTGTTTGCCACAGATCTTTGACATCAGCTTTGACATTAGACAAGTGTATGCTGAAGAGGAGGGGACCCAATACAGAGCTTGGTGAAACACCGCTAGTGATAAGTCTTTTAGAGGAAAGTATGCCAGCAACCCTCTGTGTGTGTTCAGTCAGCGAGTTAATGTACTATACACTGGGGTATGCAGGGGTAAGTAGTCATGCATGTGAGGTTCTTCTGTAATACCAGAGTGTGGGATAGTATCAAAAGCCTTAATTCGATCCAGAAAAGCAGTGTGCCCTGACTGGCCATTATCCTGTGTTCAGTCACCTTCTCAAAGGTATCCCTTTATAAACCAAATTGATTTAAGTCAAGAGACTGCAGTCTAATAATCTCATTATTTTTCAGTTCCATTATAATATATTCTGTGATTTTACAAATAATACTGGTAAGACTAATTGGTCTGCTGTCCCAGGGTCAGTTGTAGGACCAGCCTTCTGTATGAGCACTACAATGGCTGTTCTCCTGTCTTTGGACCCATAACCTGTGAAGAGAATAAGATGAAATGGGTTTAGAAGGGAATTAATGAGACAATGTGTAGTCTTAACGGACAAACTGGTATGTTGTCAATACCCACAGACCTAGCGTTTCTGGCTTTGGAAGGAGCATTTAAGATGGTTCAGAGGTAATTATGGGGGGGGGGAGTAGGGACTGCAAAGTAGTGGGGAAATGCAGGGGGGAGAGAGTGGGGAAGAATTACAACCAATTTATCAGCAGGTATATTAGTAATATCCTCTGGGTTGGAGACATATTCTAATTAGCTATGTGTTCTCCCCTAGAACTGCCTGTGGTAAGACAGCTATGTAGTCGAGGGAGTCATATAATCACCTGACTGAATAAACTGGCACAGCCACTCCTGGCTGCTCATGGAAATGAACATCATGGTAAAGGTAAGTGCTGGGAAGTTTAGTGGTCGGGTGGCATTAGGGGATGCGTAAGTAAATATATATATGGGGACTGCATTTGTGAGTGTGTGCGCCTGCCTGGGAGGTTACAGTAGGGGGACTAGTGAGGTGGTAGGTTAGGGATGTGTATGTGTGTGTGTGTGTGTGTGTGTGTGTGTGTGTGTGTGTGTGTGTGTGTGTGTGTATGTGTGTGTGTGTGTATGTGTGTGTGTGTGTGTGTGTGTGCGTGTGTGTGTATGTGTGTGTGTGTGTGTGTGTGTGTGTGTGTGTGTGTGTGTGTGTGTGTGTGTGTGTGCGCGCCTGTGTGTGAATGGGTGAGTGTGATCAGATGGGGAAGTGAATGCATGTGTTGGGGGTGGTGGATTGGTGTGGCTGCCATACTTTCACACACACCTAGACTAACGAGCAAAGCCTGCAACATTGAGTCAGGAGGGAAAACTAGCCATCAGGGATAACTTTAGATCATTGTGCCCTAATGTCACTTGGGGACGAGGGAAGCACTACACACCAGGAAATAAGTCTTTCATCTCATGCATTAATGGCATTTACACCTAACGGTGATTGGGAGGATCCACTAAACACAGTGGAATAACTCTGTCATTCCATGTTGATTGGTTAAGGTAGCACTAGACACCAGAGATAACTCTGAAGACATGAGTTGGGGGAATGCTTAATAAGGGAAACTCTACATAGTGGGCCTTAAAGGCACGTAATTAAAATAAAACAACATTGATCAGGAAACCAGTAGATACCAGGGATATTATAAATTGCATGCCTTAAAGTCATTAAAAGGGATTCCAGTCTTGTACCCTCCTACCTCCAACTAGACACCAGGGGTGTAGTGAATAATAAATATGACCTGGAAAAAAAAAAGAAATTGCAAAGGGAGGAAAAGGCTTTGAACCCTATACCCATGCCATTAACCTGCTATGCTGACTGATACATTAATGTCACTTAACATACAGTGAGGATTATGGACATTATTCAGTGCCTTAAATAATTCATGAGTTGTGAAGGATAGAGACATGGAACGTAAAGCATATCACTCAACTTTGTAGTGCAAGACATCTTAGCAAATTCAAAACTAATGGTGGAACAAAGACACACAATTATAGACAAATTTTAATACAGGATGACTACAGGATTTGACTTTATCTTTTTATTACTGGATTGGACATTGGATTTTTATTTTTTTATTTTTCTGTTTACTTTGACTTTTTGTAACATACATGAAAAAAAGCTAAATCAGGCTTCAAACGGTGCCAATGTGGACAGAAAATGTCTGTCACAGATAATCATTAGTTCTGTGTGTCTTGTCTTGGCTCCTCCATCTAGGAAGACTGCTCCATCTGCCATTCTTTCGGAGACACATTCTCCACCACTGACTTGGATGGATGGACACGGAGGTGAGGAAGGGTCCCCAGAATGTCTGTCTCCTTTCCTCTCCTGTGATCTCCTCTGAGACATCCTGATGATCCTAAAACAGAGTCCTTCTGAGGAGGATGAGTTCTTCTTGCATTGATTGTTTGTTGTCGCCCCTTCCTTCCTCCTCCTCTCCTCCCCCTTTCGATGAATTGATGGATTTGGAATGCTCGATGGGGGGAAACACCTGACACGTGGAGTGGAGCCAAGAAAGCCTAATAAATAATATACTGCCCCCCCAACACAAGGCTTATCTAACAAAGGGAGTTCCAGTGGTATCCGCGAAACCCCCCAGGGAAAGGGAAACCTTTCCAGGAGGCCTGAGGCTCCTGACCTCCCTGCTCTGGGGTCTGTCGGAGGTCGCTAGTCGAGCTGCTCAGGGCCCTAAAAGTCTCAGACAGTACTCGCGGGGATAATTTCCAAAGCATTGTTACCAGAGGTTACAGAATTCCTATTGCCCCCAGAAAGAAAAGAAGAAGACTCTCCAGATGTACATCTATATCGCAAGCTAGAAATTCTAAAAAGCTGCTAAAAAAGAAAAAAAAGTCACCATCCCCAGGTCCCCAGGACCAAGAGGATCTGGAACTTAGTTCTTTCTTTTCCAAAAAAAAAAGACAGGGGACTGGAGGCCAAACCTAAGCAAAAACCTCAATACCTTCATCAAGAAAGAAAAGTCTCGATGGTCACGCTCAATCGATCCTTCCATTTTTACAGAAGGACGACTGGATGTGCTCAATAGATCTAAAGCCAAATGGCTTCCATTGTATTATTTTGTTTATACTATACTCGAGCAAACTTTACCTGTCCTCAAGCAAAGGGCACCTCCTACAAGATCAGTATCTACATCCCTGGCTCATGCAGCCATGTCCCATGTGGAGTGTTCATCTTGGCCCTTTGTTCTTACATTCCCACTCCCACCCTCCTCAGGAAGAACGCCAGTTTTAGGTGTCTGGTTTGGTTCTCTCTGCTGTTGCCTTAGCAGTTGTTTGTGGATATATTTTTCATTTTTTTTTTTTTTCTTGTTTGGCTATATTCTCTGTTGACTTCTGGTTTGCTGCAAAACCAGATCTGAGTAAAGCAGAGGGGGATTGTGGGAGTTAGGTTGGTCTCGAGCTTCTTCTTGATGCAGAAACCCAGGTGTAAGAACAAAGGCGAGATGAACACTCCACATGGAACGTTATGGTAAGGACATAACTTCTATTTATTCCTTTTGCAAACTTAGGAAGTCACTGCAGTAACAGCTTTTGTACTAGCATTTGTTTACGAAATGGCATTAATGACTGATTATAATCATCCGTGATTTACTATGGCAGGTTGACTTTCTGACAATACAGGGACGGGTATGTGTGTGTATGAATGTGTGTTTGTGTTTTACTGTGCACATGTGTGAGAGAGTGAATGGTAATGGCTCTTGTGCTAACATGATGCACTGCCTGCCAGTTTTAACTACCACAGGAAGTGCTGATTAGCACTCATGGCAGTTAATAGCAAGTCAGAGACATGCAAGTTAGCTGATGATGAGGTCTTTCCTTATTGTGGGTAATGTGTCCTTGAATCTGATAGTACTGCATCACTGTGACAGACCCTTAACGTGAGCATTAGGTTTCTTTCTGAATCCTCAAGTCAGTATATTAAGATATTCTTCAGACTTTCTGATGCCTATGAAAAGTTAAGAAGTATTTGTTTCCTCTTGGTGAAAGTGATCTGAAGGGCAGTACCATTAAATGGCTATATTTATTCAAAACTGCACTGTCTGGCTGAAGAACAAATGTCTGCTGTAAGCAAAAAACAAGGTTCAAGGTCCTCTAAATTACTTTGCCTCCACCCCCAACACCATCTTAACTGGTTAGGGAGACAAGGTTAGAATGTAAACCAACACTCACTACAAATATTTATATAGGGAGATAGACTGATATACAGACAGACAAACAGATATATGATAAAATATAGGTACACAGACAGACAAGCAGATGAAAGTATATTATTGGATTTATCCATAAAGTCGCCGGACAAAGATTGGTTTGTGGCATTTCTTTAAGATATTGCTGAGCTTGTGTGTAATATAGCTGAGTTTAGCTGAATTGTATCGTTTTGTTTCTTACATTGATTTCACAAGCACTTCCCGATAAGATACAAAACAACTACATTTTTCGAGCACTTGAGACATTATTCCTTTGTGTTTTTTTAATGTCAAGTGTTTTGCACCACTTAAAAAAATCACTTCCACAAGTGCTGTCAAAACTGCTTCTTAACAATTGATATTGACATTACTTGAGCACATTTGAGACATCTTGTTACTAATTTTTTTCGTAATAATAAAAATGTTCTGCTGCATTATAAAAGAAGTAAAACATTACTGCTGATAGCAGATCCACAGCAACACCTTTTTAAAATAATAATAAAAAAGTTCTACTGTATTATAAGTGAAGTAAGTGATAAGTGATTAGGAAATGTATCTGAAACATTGAAAAAGAGCAAGCGATGTATTAGGTTTATTGGAAAGTAAGCATGCTGGCATCTTTGCCAGGTTTGTTACTGCTGCCTAATGGAAAGCGTGTATGATCTAATAAAAAGCAATCAGGCTAGCACATGTAATTGCTATGTGACTGAAAATTCAAAGGCTTTCCCCAACAACTATCAGCAATGTGTCTCATTTGCATGATATCAAGTGTACTAAACCAGTGTGTCATACTTGTACAAGCAGTATCTAACAAAAAAGAGTGTTGTACTAGTAGTGAGCACAGAGACTCCAACAGTAACAGACAGCAGATGTAAGATGGCACCATTCCATCTTACTGATTGTTGTCTCTCTTGACACATCTAGTAGCATTATGAGTAAGGCCTTAAAAAGCATTGCATGAGCCACTGTATCAAATACGTTGAAGATGTTCAGAAAGACTAATCCTGCAACTTGACCATGATCTAGTTAATAACAGCTGTTTTGTACGACATCTATGCTCAAATCATGCTGTAAATCAGGCATAAGGTTGTATTAGCTTGGATGTTGAAAAATCTGAAAATAAACACATTTTTCTAGAATTTTAGATAAGGAAAATAGAAGAGCTTTGAGACAGTAATAATTTAACACAAATGAGTGCCACTGTTACATATGGATACAACAAGTGTCTTTTTCCAGATCCTAGGAACAAGGTGCTCATTAATCGATCTCTTAGTTGATACTGAAAGTGGATGGGCAACAGAACTTGATGAGATTTTTTAAGGATTTGGGAGTATGCTGTTGGCCTGAATTTTTTTCTCAGGGAGGAATTTATGCATTAAATCTGATTAAACTGTGTGCAGAATAAAGGCATAACAATATGCAGTGGGGAAGTACAGCAATCAGTTCTTTGCCTGGCGGTGAGAATCTTTTACGTTGTATCATGAAAACCTCCTCTAAACTGAGTAACAATCTCTGTGTCACTCATGTGAGGAAAAGGAGTGGTTTTGTCCTAGATTAAGTAGCTTTTCTGTATTATTATTATTCCATAAAGTCTTTGGATTAAGTGTTTTATATATATATATATATATATATATATATATATATATATATATATATATATATATATTGTTAGTGATAAATTACTTATTTCACTTGATTTTGGGTCTTCTAACATTTGATGAGCATAGCCTTCAACCTGGAATACCTTGACGTAGATGAGAGATGATCTCAGGTAAATATCATGGCTTTGAACTGGATCACAATCCAGCAATCCAGGACAGGGTTTTAAGTCTAGTATGCCTGTTGTACAAAAGAGCGATACTGTTTAAGACATTCAGAAACAATTAGCTGAAATAAGGTACAGCAGCATATGGATTTAAGCAAGTGGCATCAACACTTCTCATATTTCAGAAATACCTATCAGTCCCTTGATTTTTGTATTGCCACACAACACAAATGTAGACAGGTAATCATGATGGTGTTATCTGTGATGCCTTCTTATCTAACACTGCTTGATGAGCTATATCAAGTCCAATAAGCTATTAGAGCCAGAGTTGCATCTTCTGTTTTTTAGTGTAACAGTAAAGTGATGCAGTTTACTGGAAAAGCTCACTCAAACTCTGCCATAGACTACTGTGAGGGGAAGTTTAGTTTGTTTGTTTGTTTTTCTTATAATGCTTTCTGGTAATTTGTATTACTTTATTGTTTTCTTCTGTTTATTGAGATTTAATTTCATTACACTGTGTTTTAGTTGTATTATGTTTTCTATTAGTTGTATTATGTTTTCTATTCTATATTTAAACTAGGAAAGAAGCCGGAGCTCTTTCTCTTGTAAGTCACACAGAAATTAGAAAAGGTTACTTAAGGTTAATTACCTGTGACCTGAGAGAGGTGCTTGTAACGAAACCTTGTGTTTAAGGGGTAAAATAAACATTGCAGGGCTTAACTGGAAAAGCTCACTCAGACTCTGCCATAGACTGCTTTGAGGGAAAAGTTAGTTTTTTTTTTTTCCTTATATTGCTTTCACATAATTCGGCCTTGCTTCCCTCTATTTTGTATCTTGTTGTGTATTTTCTTTATACTGTATTTTAACTGTATTCTGTTTTTGACTGCATATTTAAAATAGGAAAGAAACCAGACTCTCTTTGTCTGTTGAGAGTCACCCGTAAATTAGAACAGGTCACTTAAGGCTAATTACTTGTGAACTGAAGGAGGAGCTAGCAACTAAATCTTGTATTTAAGGGGTAAAATAAAATATTTCAAGGCTTTACTGGAAAAGCTCACCCAAACTCTGCCATAGACTGCTGTGAAGGAAAGGTTAGTTTGTTTTTCCTTATATTGCTTTCTTGTAATGTATTGCTTTCTTCTATTTTGTATCTTGCGGAGTATTTTCTTTATACTGTGTTTTAATTGTATTCTGTTTTCTACTGCATATTTAAACTAGAGAAGATACTAGACTCTCTCTCTCTCTCTCTCTCTCGCTCATAAGTCACACATAAATTAGAGCAGGTCACTTAAGGTTAATTACTCATGAACCGAGGGAGGAGCTAGTAACTAAATCTTGAATTTAAGGGGAAAATAAAACATTTCAAGGCTTTAATGGAAAAGCTCAACCAGACTCTGGTTTAGACTACTGTGAGGGAAAGGCTAGTTTGCTTTTCCTTATATTGATTTCTTCTAATTTGTATTGCTTTTTTCTATTTTGTAAATTGTGGTATATTTTCATTGCACTGTGTTTTAATTGTATTTTGCTTTATACTGCATATTTAAACTAGGAAAGAAACCAGACCTCTCTTTATTGTGAGTCACACAGAAATTACATTCTTTGCACTTTCCCACCCTGGTGCTTTTGTGTTTTAAAGTCAGTCTCTTTAGTTACCCACCCCTTATGTTAATTTGACCACATATTTCCTTCCTTCTCTTTCATTAGCTGTCATCAGTAAGTACAAAGTGAAGTCACTCCTCCTTCAGCTATTTAAATTTATTGGCCCTCCTGCTGTGTTCTGTAGAGACAGAATACCAAGTGCCTACCCTCATCCAGTCAATCTTGCTGTTTTAAAATTAGTGGCTATTCCCTTAGATTGCTAAAGTTTGAGTTACCCCCTCTTTCATATCTAGCTGTTTAGTGTATACCGCAATTCTTAGAATATTAAACCATGCTGTAACTCTTTGGATATTAACCAATTTTGCCATATTACTTTTAATATCTGCAACATTTGGTCCAAGTCCACAAATCTTTGGAGAGCCCACATTTTTCCTCTCAGTATTCTTCTTGGGAGTAGTGCTTCTGTTTTGCTCCTGGTGAGAGACGGAACAGAGGGCATTGATTCCTGTCTCTGACTGGGCAGTGAATTCCTATATGGGACCTTCTTGACAGTCTGGTTGCAGTTCATGGTACCTACCAGGAAGAGGCTACAACAAGCCTAAAGACCCCTGCATCACCTGGGACAAGACTGTTGATCATCAAAGAGCCTGTGGCCTGCTTCTCATCATGGGATTAGTGCTACTGTTTTGCATCTGGGGAGGGAAGAAGCAAAGGGGCATTGTATCACAGCAGCATGAAGCTCTGGTGAGACCATCACCAGTAGTAGCCAGTTAGCTGAATACCCACTATTCATCATTCTTGATAAAACTAATTGTTTTTTACTTTTCAGTAAGTGCTGCTTGATTAGCTACTGTCTAACCTAACTTCAGAATATCTCCTTAAATACTCCATCCATAAATTATCAGGGTCTACTTTAGTAGTTCCCCTCAAGTGTTTAACAGTGCCCTGTATAGATGTAAACACCTTGAGTTCACATTTTTCCTGTAAAAGCCTAAACAACATTTCCTACATGGACCAAATCAAAGCCCTGTCACTATACTTGGTATCCTACAGACTGCAAAGAGATGACCTGTGTCTGGCATATAAGGTATCCTCCAAACCATTACTGATGGATTTACTGCATATCAGCAAGTCAAATGGCATCAGAAATACTCAGTCTATGGATCAAACCTCTTCTGCAACATCAGCAGAATGGTTTGGAGGGACAGGTATATCTCACAGAGGTTACCTCTGCTGTGGAACAGACTCCTCATCCACATGAAACAAAGTTCAATCCTGTCCATATGTAAGCACAACTTAGATCTGTGGATGGGAAATAGAAAATTTACCCAAGGACAGAGGCAGCTGCTAAATGCTTTATCCCATGCATGGGTCCCCTCAAATAATCTATGGTATGATCACACATATTCTCACTAGGGGTAATGTATAATTTTCGACCATGGGATGGGTAAGGCCAGTCTGTAACCAAATGGGATAGGTTATTTTGAGCACAAAAAAAGGAAGGTGACTAGGCTTAAAATGACCCTCAAGGACAGCTAGCATAGTACTTACCTGTGAATGTATGAAAAGCACACAGGCACCTAATTTGCAGTGACAAGCACTATCCACAGAGCTGTAAACCAGATACCCCTAACTTTACTTTATATTCTCACTGCAACTTTCTAATTAATAAAAAGGGCCTGTTGCCATTGATATGAATTTCCCTACTATTTCTTTTACCAACTCTGTGTATACGAGCATTCTGAGGCAATCTAAAAATTGCCTCATGTTTACAGTCAACCAGCTAATTCTCAAACTGATAAGCCATGTGAGTGCTGTATTTATTAATTTCACTAGAGGCAAAGCTCTCGCATAAAAGCACTCCTAATGTCAATCAGGTTGTCAGTAGTACACACGATGCACCATCACACAAAGTACGAAGCAGACACGTAGATCCATATAGACTGAGGCACTTAAATGTAACCTTCCTAAACCCCAAAGGTCTCCTAGATGAAACACAGGTAACAAATGTCGTCAGCAGCCCCAAATGTACTCTTTCAAAACAACATCCACATCAACACATGCAGGCACATCTCATGGAGTCTCTACTTCTAAGCCCGTAAGGTAAGACACCACACAATCCAACATTCTGGTCATTGGAGACTCAATTGTGAAAACACACTGATGTCCCTCTCAACGGGTTGAGGAAAGAGAAAGTCAGTCAGTTGCTTATCAGGGGCAGGATCTGCCACATTACACATGATTGGCCTAATGAGGGAAGAGTAGAGGAAGACAATGACCTCTTTCTTCCTGGATGCAAAACCTTTAGTAATGAGATGTGCCACATAGAAGGACTTTCTGACCACAGTGGCAATGTGGTGATCAAAAGAGAGGTTGCTGTCAGCCTGTGTTCCCAGATCTCTTATAGCGTCTTCTGTGTTCAGTGGACTACCATCAATGTGGTAATTCATAGGAACTGGGTTTTTCCCAAAGAGGATGACGACACATTTTTTGGCATTGAGCTTAAGGCCATGGTTCTGACACCAATCACTGGTCACAGTGAGGCCATTCTGTAGGATGTCAACATCACTTGGGGAGTTAATAATAGCTCCCAACTTGCAGTCATCTGCGAACTTTGTCAACCAGAGTCCCTTCGTTTTGGCCTGGACTTCAGAGAAGTAGATACCAAACAGGAGAGGACGCAGGACCGAACCCTGTGGGACTCCATTCTATCATCTAGAAATCATTCTATGTTGTGCGACTTATAAACAAAGGCATGGCATCTAGATCCAAGGAGTTCCTTGTTACACTGTATTTGGCATTTATCAGATATAGTATAGAGGACAATGCCCCCTTTGGTTTGTAGCTAACCAGGCACATCCAACAAATGAAACGCCCACAGAGGCTATAAGAATGGTGTCCTGTGCAGAGTACCTCAAAGCTCTATCTCTATATTCTGTCTCCTACAGGCTGTTGACGGGAGATCTATGCCTGGCATACAAAGCTTTGTCTGACCCTTCCCTGAAGGACCTCCTGCATATCTGCAAAATAAACAGCACCTGAATAACTTAAAGAACCTTGCCTATGATATAAATAGGACTTGGTGGAAAGACAGGTATGTATCCCAGCAACTATCCCTTTTCAGGAACAGGCTCCTCATCCATGTGAAGCAGAGTTCCTCCCTAACACAATTCAAGTGTAACTTGGACAATTGGATGGGGAGCAGGAAATTCATCCCTTGTGTGGTACCTATGTCTTTAATAAACACAGGCAACCTGTAAATGGTTCATTTCCCAGGACCCTGCTTATAAATGTTTCATCTCCCAAGCCCCTGCTTACACTTATCAAGGGTACCAGAACTTGTTAGAGATTTGGGATGCACGGCTAAGCTTAAAAAGGCCCCAATGGTCATTAGTCTAGTACACACCTATGAAACTATTAGACCATGAAAAGATGGGTGGATAAGATCATCAGGTGAATGCTTATTGTCAATATTTTGTCAATTCATAATAAGGAGCTGTGTATTTACACTAGAAGTGTGCAACTGATTCATATATTCCTGGGGGAATATACACAGAAGCTACTGACAGTTTTTTTAAGTTACTCCTGTTTACTGGTAGAAGACAAAAGGTTGTAACAGTGCAGTATGTCATCACCTCCTATACCCTTATGTTTTCTGTTTGACTGAAGAATGCTAGAAATGAGAAAACATGACTTTTGAGTCAAGGATCACATCTTTTAGCTATGTTCTGATGTTGTATCAGGATGACAAAAATTAACCCATCTAAGGAAAAATGGATTTTGTTCCATTTTGTTCCATGGTACTTCTGGTGCTGATATGAGAAAGATTTAGAGTATTAGCAATACAAACTGTTGTTGCTGTTGTATCAATGGCAGTATTATGAATAGTATGTGCAATACAAGCAGTTGTATCAATGGCAGTATTATGAGTAGCATGCGCAATACAAACAGTTGTATCACTGGCAGTATTATGAGTAGTATGCGCAGTACAAACAGTTATTGTATCAATGGCAGTATTATGAAAAGTATGCGCAATACAAACAGTTGTATTAATGGCAGTATTATGAATATTATGTGCACTACAAACAGTTGTTATTGTATCAATGGCAGTATTATGAGTAGTATGCGCAATACAAACAGTTGTATCAATGGCAGTATTATGAGTAGTATGCGCAATACAAACAGTTGTATCAATGGCAGTATTATGAATAGTATGTGCAATACAAGCAGTTGTATCAATGGCAGTATTATGAGTAGTATGTGCAATACAAACAGTTGTATCAATGGCAGTATTATGAGTAGTATGTGCACTACAAACAGTTGTTGTATCAATGGCAGTATTATGAAAAGTATCCGCAATACAAACAGTTGTTGTATTAATGGCAGTATTATGAAAAGTATCCGCAATACAAACAGTTGTTGTTGTATCAATGGCAGTATTATGAATAGTATCCGCAATACAAACAATTGTTGTATCAATGGCATTATTATGAGTAGTATGTGCACTACAAACAATTGTTATTGTTGTTGTATCAATGGCAGTATTATGAATAGTATGGGCAATATAAACAGTTGTTGTATCAATGACAGTATTATGAACAGTATGTGCAATACAAACAGTTGTTGTTGTATCAGTGGCAGTATTATGAAGAGTATGTGCAATACAAACAGTTGTATCAGTGGCAGTATTATGAATAGTATGGGCAATATAAACAGTTGTTGTATCAATGGCAGTATTATGAACAGTATGTGCAATACAAACAGTTGTTGTATCAATGGCATTATTATGAATAGTGTGTGCAATATAATCAGTTGCTGTTGTATCAATGGCAGTATTATGAATAGTATGTGCAATGCAAACAGTTATTGTATCAATGGCCGTAGTATGAACGGTATGTGCAATATAAACAGTTGTATCAATGGCAGTATTATAAGTAGTATCTGCAATATAAACAGTTGTATCAATGACAGTATTATGAACAGTATGTGCAATACAAACAGTTGTATCAATGGCAGTATTATGAATAGTATGTGCAATACAAACAGTTGTTGTTGTATCACGGGAGTGGTTTCTGGCCCAGATATTGTAGTTCATTGGCCATTTGGGCAGTTTTTCCCATCTCTTTCAACGTTATGGTTTAAAAGTGTGCATTTGCGCTTGTTTCCCACCTTTCCTGTAACTACAGATACAGATTTGCTGTATCCGGGACTGCTTGTAAGCTTCTGAGCCCCCCAAGCCTTTCTGTGTTGGAGGGAAGCCTTCTAGCTTATCAGTGGGAGTGGTAAGCACTAAGTAGCCTATCTACCACAAGAGTGGTTTCTGGCCCAGAAATTGTAGTTTATTGGCCATTTGGGCAGTTTTTCCATCTCTTTCAACTTTCTGGTTTAAAAATCCATGTTTGCGCTTGTTTCCCACCTTTCTTGTAACTAGTCTAATCCAAACAAACAAATCCAAACTGCAACTCAGGAAACAAACAAAGGCTCAAGGACACAAAGTCTCCAAAGCGAAAAAAGTAAAAACAGGTTTATTACTTTGCAACTAAACAGTACGATACAAAAATAAACTTTATTTTTGTATCGTACTGTTTAGTTGCAAGGTAATAAACCTGTTTTTACTTTTTTTCGCTTTGGAGACTTTGTGTCCTTGAGCCTTCGTTTGTTTCTTGTAACTAGTCTAGTCCAGATACAGATTTGCTGTATCCAGGACTGTTTGTAAGCTTCTGAGCCCCCAAAGCCTTTCTGTGTTGGAAGGAAGCATTCTAGCTTATCAGTGGGAGTGGTAAGCACTAGGTAGCGTATCTACCACAAGATCCAGGTACAGATTCTTAAATTTAGCACATGAATTTGCTTATTCGTGCTCAGCACTTGTTCAGAACTTGTTAGCACCAAATAAGCTACAAATTACTACAGCACTCAACCTTCCTCTTTACCTAGAGGAAACAGTTTTTGTACTTACCTTCTTCACTTGCTTAGAGAAAAACAGCTCTTATACTCACTTTCCTCACTTGTCTAGAGGAAAGTACTTTTTTTATTCAGGCATGTCCAAGGGTCAGCTCCCAGTGTTGTCTCCTGTCTATCTGATGAATCTGGGTATCTTGGGGCAATGTAGAAATTGCCTCATGTACACAGACAGCACTCACCTCCTACCACCCAACACCACAACCTGTAAGAGATGCACTTATCTAGCCAAACTGGAGGTGAAGCTCTCTCCAACCAAGACTGAACTTGACAGTCAAGAGGAGAAGGTAAACACTTGCACCACACCACACTCATCACATAGTCCCACGAAACCTACACCACCAAAACCCACATATAGAAACACAAAAACATTCTCGGAGGCTCTCATTAATAATCTGCTCAAGCAACAGAGACCTCCAAAGCAGAAACGCAAGTAACCTCCACCCCCAACACAACCCAAATGATACATAGTCCACAGACTCAGTGTGTCAATAAACCACAGCCCATAAGGCAAAGCAACGTACCCAACACACCCGTCATAGGTGAGTTTGTAGTCAGGCACACTGATGTCCCACTCACCAGGCTAAACAAGGAAAAGGTTACTGTCAGGTGCCTGTCGGGTGCCAGGATCCGCCACATAACCCACACATGCAGGTCACTCCACAACAAGTACAAATATGACTCTGTCATTGTCCATGTTGATGTGAACGACCTGAGATGTACTTCCCTGGACTATATAAAAAGAGACATGGAAAAGCTCTCCGATCTTGTAGCCCAGGCAGGTATGACCCTAGCCCTGAGTAGCACCCTGCCATCGCCCAGAATTATACAGCAGTACAAGTTCAAAATGATTGACTTCAACAATTGGCTAAGCTTCTGGTGTCATTCTAAGGGGATCCAGTATCTGTCTGCCTGGGATGACATGGTCAACAGACCACGATGCTTTGCCAGAGATGGCCTGCACCTGTCACCCCTGGGATTCCGGATACTGTCTAAGGGTCTTGCCACCCCATAGTGCCTTTTTTAGGCAAGGTTCAAATGACAAATTCACCACCGTAACAGGAACAGGCAAGCATAAACTGAGGATAATGCTACTCAATGCTAGATGTCTAAATCTCAAAATCACTCACTCAAGGCACTCCTTAAAATGGAGAATATTGATATCTGTGCAGTGACTGAGACCTGGCTCAAGGCTATAGAAAGCACCCCTGCATTACCAGGCTATAACTCATACCACACTTTTCGGCCATCTAACCCGGACCAGA
Source organism: Protopterus annectens (assembly GCF_019279795.1). NCBI lineage: Eukaryota > Metazoa > Chordata > Ceratodontiformes > Protopteridae > Protopterus > Protopterus annectens. The sequence continues at coordinate 1,187,964,442 of NC_056745.1, forward strand.
ACACCAAAGATGGAGGTGTGTCCATATTCATTAAGGATATCCACACCTCCAGGCTAGTTGCGCAGCATAATGCATCCAAGGTTATCCAAGTGCAACTAACTCTGGGCAAAACTGCAATCCAAATTGTAGCTTGCTACAGATCCCCCAACATGCCCTAGGATTCCCACTCCTCTTTTCTTGATATGCTGGAAAATATTAGAGTTCAACCAAACACCCTAATAATGAGCAGTTTCAGCTACCCCACAGTTAACTGGGAAAACTACTCATGTACCAACTCCTTTGCTCAACGCTTTCATAAATTCCAATGCCCTGGATCAACTTATCCACACCCCCACCACGGGCAACAATATCCTAGACCTAGTCATTACCAACATGAGTGACTGATGTTCCACACCTGAAGTCAACTCCTCGGTCAGATCCGACCATAAGCTAATCACCCTAGATATCTGCATCCCACCCCCACCCACAATTAAGGAAACCATGGTAAAAAATGTCTCCAAAGCCAACTTTATGTTCTTAAGACAGAAGTGGCAAATTTCATGACACCCATGCAGATGGACAATACAGTTACGACTGCTGAATCCTCCAGAAATGCACTCTATAAACACTTACACGAGTGCATGGATCATGCTATCCCAAACAGAACCAAGACTCTATCCTCCAAGAAAAGGAAGCCAATCTGGAGGTCCCCTGCCATAAACAAACTCTGCAACAGAAACTGTTGCAAAAGAGAATAAAATCCCATGAGTACAAAGCTGAGAGCCCTTATAAGATCCTCCAAACCTAGCTACAAAAACAAAATCGTCACTGATTCTAAGGGCAACCACAAAGCATACAGCACAACAGCACGAAAATTACAGAACCAACTAATATTGCCAACATCCTGGCAGATAGGTTCAGTGCTAACTTTGCAACAACAAAAAAAGCCAGCACTCCAGTGTAGCCTCCAGCAAAATGTATTTATTTCTTCATTCCTCCATAGAAAAATACCCCAGTGGGGTCATACCGGTTTCGGCAAGCGCCTTCCTCAGTGACCACACTGCAAAAGTAATACATGGAAGACACTAATTACACACATTAATTTATACCCAATACTGCATCGCCATCTAATGGATGAAAATATATTACATAACTGTATTACAAAAAATATATTTAGAAAATTAATATGTAACAAAATGACTATATATGACAAAAGTACAGTGAAAAAATGTATATATATTGAACTGTTTCCAAATAGTTAAAATTGTTCATTCAACCCTGGTGAAAATAAGGCTCCCAATTTAACAATCCACATTTTTTTCTTTGTTGGTCAATAACTCATGCAATATATGGACATCTGAATTCTTGAACTTAATAAGATCAATGACCATAAAGCTGAAAGCCCCAGTGGGGTGTTTGAGTATATGTTTGTATAGAGAACTCAAAACTTTTTTATTTTTTATATCACTTAGATGTTCCCCGACCCTTAATTTAAAGGGCCGGGAAGTCTGTCCCACATAAAATGCCCGACAGCTGCATTGGGCTAAATAAATAACCCATCTGGTACTGCAATTGGCAAAAAAAGAAACATCATAAACACGTGGAGAATTGTGACTGGTAAAACTTTCCGACTTGAGCACCCTTGGGCAATATAAACAATGCCCATATGGATGACAACCAACCAATGGTTGCCCAGTTATTGTTATTTGAAACGGGGGGATTGGAGGGATGATTAAACATCCTTTTGTAATGACTAAATAAAGATCCCAATGACCGCCACTTACGAAAAGAGTAAGAACACCGATCTTTGATGCATCTATTCAATAAGTTGTCTGACTGTAATACATACCAATGTCTCTGAATAATATTCATAAAGCTCCTAGTGTTCCTGCCATAAGTGGTGATTAATCTAAGCTCCTGGGATTGATCTGTTGGCTTAGAATGATATGATAGCAACTGTATCCTATCTTGTTGGTTAGCAAACTGGCTGGCCCTAGTGACATCACCTACTTGATATCCCCTGCTCTTAAATCTAGTTGTTAACTCCTGGCGATGGTGGGCATACGAGGAGGAATCAGAACAAATTCTCTTGATACAAAGAAATTGCGATTTGGGGATATTCCTGATGACATGTTGTGGGTGGAAGCTTGTGGCATGAAGTAGGGTGTTGAACTGAGGAAACTAACTAAATACCTCACTTTCCAAAGTGTCCGACTCAGTTCTCTTGATTAGCACATCCAGGAAAGTGATTTCCAATCTATCAAAAGTTAACTTAAATTCAACACTCCACTTGTTGCAATTTAGATATTCCATGAATTCAAATAAAAATGCCTCATCCACTTTCCACACCAACCAACAGTCATCAAGATATCTCCGCCAAATGTCTAATTCATTCATAAAAATATTATGATTGCTATCATAGATCAATTGTTCCTCCATGTAAGCCAAAAACAGGTCTGCATATATGGGGGCAAAAGAAGCCCCCATAGCAGTACCTTGAACCTGCCAGAAACATCTATCCTTGAAATAAAAAACATTATGGGTAAGTACCAATTCAGCCATACAAACCAGAAGAGTATTAAAACCTGGGCTATACATATTGGCCCAATCAAGCCAATATTGTAAAGAAATAAGTCCTGCCCAATGGGGGATACTAGTGTATAAGGAGGTGACATCTAAAGTACATAAGAGCCAGCCCGGTTCTAGTTGCATATCAAATATAATGGCAAGGAACTGTGTGGTATCTTGTATTCTAGCCCGTATCAGAGACAACAAAGGGTTAAGATAATGTGTAAGAAACTCTAACAAGGGCTCAGTCAACGAGCCTCTACCAGAGACAATAGGTCGACCAGGCAGTCTCTTGGGATCTTTATGGATCTTAGGCAAAAAGTAGATATATTGTTGTCTGGGGTGATCGACCTTTAGATTATAACACATATCATGAGTAATAATACCCTCCTCTTCCACTAGATCCAAAAATTGATCAATGTCTTGTTTAAACTTACTTGTTGGGTCGATAGGCATTGCCATATAATGAACTTTGTTTGACAGTTGTCGCTCTGCCTTTGCCTCATAATTCACCCATTTCTGAACCACCACAGCCCCACCCTTGTCCGCTGGTAGAATGACAATATCATGATTATTAATAAGATGTTCAACATACAATCTTTCTTGTGGATTAAGATTGTCTTTAATAATGTTATACTTGCCCAGATTTAAATGTAAATCCTTAAGGACCTCATTCTGAAAGGCCTGTACTATGGGTGACATTGGTGGTTTGAACTGTTAAGGTCTGAATCGGAAATATGTGAGGCCAGATTGTTCTGCTTTGTCCCCTTTCAAATCCTGAAAAAATAATTTTAAATTAAGGGTGTGACAAAAGCTGACAACATCATTTGCAAAATAATGGTCTGGAACCCAAAAGCCTGGCACAAAACCCAATCCTTTATTTAACACCTGAAGTTGTTGTTCATTGAGTATAGCAGAAGAAATATTGTGTACATTATTCACTTCAACAATCAAATTTTGGTCATGTTATGAAGAATCACCCCAAGATCCATAGCGTCTTTTATGTTTCCTCCCCCCTCGTCTCTGTGCTCTGTGCTATGTGCCTAAAGGGATCCCCCTGTCAAACTATACTCTAAATTTTTCAGCTTGCGAACTGGTGAAGCTCTGGTGTGGCCATCCTCCCAATCCGTATTTGATGATGACTCATCCTCAGAGGTAGCATACTCGCTACCTCTTTTTTTAAGTATAGACCTAGGTCAAGAACCCCTGGGCTTTCTGGAACTATGATCAGATGTAACAAATTTCACCCTGGGTCGCACCTCAAAAGGTTTGCCTCTATCATAATCACCTACATCATGAGTAAACTTTTTGATTTTCCTTTCCTTTATTTCAGATTCTAGTTCCAATAAGTCCTTGTTAAGTTGTTCAGTATAACCTTTATAACATGGAAGTGATGAAAAATCCACAAAACCCCTACTTAAACTCAAAACCTCACTGGTTTGTTCCTCCACCTTCCTCTCATAATGGCTGGTCAAAATATTTACAAAATTCATGGAGGCCTGTTGTTGTGCCTTCAACCATTGAGCCAAAAGAAGCTCATCCGGTTCAGCAACCATAGGCTGCAACTTTGTTCTTAATCCCCTAGGGGCAATTTTCCTGTGTTGATATGCCCGTAATAACCTAAGATGCCAAACGTTCTTCCTTAATGTAATGAGATTTTTGGTTAGTTTTGTAAAGGCTAATTTGCATTCCTGAGTGGGGTCCTGAACAACAGAACCATTGACAACCTTATCTGACCCCAGACCAAAAATACCCAAGTCCTCAGAGTCAGATGAGAGACCTTTGATAGTAGTTGTCAAATCCATCACAGACCAAAAGTACCACAATATTTAATAAGAAAAAAATTAAAAAATAAATAAAATAAATTAAATAAATCCACTGTCCCTGTTAGTCACTTAAAGGTGCTGGTTGTGTGAGCCATCTCACACCATTAACCTCACAAATAATCCAAAGCAATGTATTGATTATTGTACTTCTTGTAACCAATTATAAGACCTGTAAATGGCCAACATGGGAACAATGATAGCCAATGCACTACCTCCAACAGAGTTCCCAGTTGCTCAATGTCTTTAATGATGTAGAAGTTAAACCTTCACAATGATATTTCAGATATCATCAGTGCTTTCAGATATTTCTGTGAGCCAACTGGCTAAACCTCTTCCTGCTACGTAACCCAAATGGCCAAAAGCAGACACTCAAATACTAACTGAAACAGTAGATAATCTCAAATGAATATATGTTACCTGGTCAATGATGTGATGACAAAAAAAAATCAATAGTTCAATGCACCATACAAGTGTAAATTAAAGTCTGAAATCAAACACCCCACTCAGAAACCCATAACTCCCTATTAAACATAATAACCAACCAAAAAATATCATCCATCAAGTTTCTACTACATATGAAAAGGAACAACACTAAGAATAATAAAAAGAAAAAAAAGTTTTGTAGATAAAAACTGTTGCTGGTGATCAAAGATCCCTTCCGACAACTGTGTAGCTGGTAAATAATATCCAAAACAGAAGGAATCACCACGAATAAATGACTCTGCTTGTAGCATAAAAACGAGTTTTATTGTAGAGTAAAATGAGCGCTTTCGCATAGAAAAAACTATGCTTCTTCAGATTTAATTACATACAAAGGAACACATATTTTATATAAAAAATTTTGGCGGGCCTTTCAAGCAAATCAATTAACCAATTAATTAACCAGCTTCTCAAACAACGGCTTAAAGTGCTCCTGACGGTCTAAAATACAGAATGCTTGTGTTTTGTGTATAACATTTAACTTGAAGCATGACACAATGAATAACTTAAAACATCAACAGTGAAACTGTAAGACAATAAATTCAGTGTAGGTGACTGAAGTGATGTTACTTATCTTAACCTACATAAAGAAACAACATTTCTATAACTGTAACCGGAACATTGCACAAGCTCCCTATATATATATATATATAATAAAAAGAACCTTGTTGCATAATGGAGCCTCCCAATGATGTTGAATTCAGGACTCATCAGTATTAAGAAACAACTCAAATTGTGATTGGCCCAGTAATTCAGTCTGATGAAGCTATAAGCGAAAGCGCTCACCAATTTTATGTGCACGCAATAAAGATTTTTATCTTTTATTGGATTTTGTGGATTTCGTGAATGGTATCCTGAGGTCTCAGCTTTTTATACACTTGGCTTATATACTGGCGTTGAACAGAATTGTTTATACCTGCCTTTGTACAGAAGCGTCTGAGTGTTGAAATCAAACTCTGCTCTGCACCCGGTATTTGTGTTTGACTTTATTCTTCTATCGCTGCTTTTTACTGGGTGCACTTACTCCGTGCAGACCTTCTTTTTATTTTCAGTAATTCAGTATGACAAACCATATAGAGGCATGAAACATATACCTAACATTACATCAGGGAATACATGCATTCTAAGAAAAATGGCTTGTTAATAACATAAACATATTCTCATTTAAAGTAAACATACAGATGAGAAAAAATTAACCCATGCCATGATCCCGACCTGCATTATGAATTCACAGCAACAAGTCCCCAAAATATGGAGTAATACAAACCATGTTCCTAATGAAAATGTTTAAAGGTTGAAGAACAGTCCAGAATTAAACATAAAACAAAAATAATCATATGTCCATGCGATATTGGAACCACCAGTCAAACCATTGAAATTCACAAACCCCAAGATCTGTCCATCAAGCCCGATTGCACAAAGGGCTGTGACGATTGAGAAACACATAAATGATATCTCCTATGATGTAAACACGAAAACCTTGTAGTGTTAGGAAAATCATACCCGCATCTAGATGGAAAGTTCGTTAAAACACATTCCCGATCCAAGTGAAATCAAAAACCAAAAGAGTGGTTTATAGAGTCAATCCTTAGCCCAGAGAGTAAAACTCGACCAAAAACCAATGGCCTAGATTGGTGGGTTCCCGAGATCAAAATGGAGAGCCAGTTCTGCTATCCTCCGTTCACTACAAAAACAAAAAAATATAATGTCCCCAACAATACGGTGATTTGCTGGTAAAATCCAAAACATATATAGAATCAGATCAAATGTTCAAACGATTAGTTTGTAAAAATATTAATTGACCCAAGAAATAGAACTCAGCAAAAAAACATATGTCTGAATCAGTGAATCCCTGAATTCAAATAAAGAACCAATTCCACCATTCACAGTTCTCCACGAAAAAAATATGATGTTTTGCGTCCAAATATAATCGTTGTAAATGTATTTGGTTTGAACAATTTTAGTTCGAGAAAGATTTATTGCAAATACCTGCCAGGCTGCTCGTGACAAAAATACGCTTGACTCTACTGGGCAGATAACCACAGTAACGAGGCCTGAAATCCAACAAAAATGAAAAGTACACCCAATATTGTTCTTGCCAATTTTTCACCGTACCATGTCAAAAATTAGTCCTTGCGAGACCGCTGCACACATTAACAATCCTCCCAACAGAGGATGGTCACACCAAGAACACCACCAGCAGGAAACGGAAACTGCCAACGAAACACTGATACCTGCATGAATGACAAGTGCACGGCTGTACCACATAAACCAAGCAACAACAAAAAAAGCCAGCACTCCAGCGTAGCCTCCAGCAAAATGTATTTAATTCTTCATTCCTCCATAGAAAAATACCCCAGTAGGGTCATACCGGTTTCGGCAAGCATCTTCCTCAGTGACCATACTGCAAAAGTAATACATGGAAGACACTAATTACACACATTAATTTATAACCTCCAAAGTGTGTAGCTTCCACAGCGAAAAAGACAAACTTGTAACCGGATTGCTGTGGATGAAGCTGGTACTCAGAAAAACCTCCAGGCAGTCGAGTGAACAATTCACTTTTATTAATAAACCACTCTAAAATAAATAACGCTCTTCCACATGTAATACTCAAGTTTGCCTCACAAATGTGGGACTTCATCAGATCTAAGGTAGTTGTGCAAAAAACATTTATATAGGTGAATAACCTATTAATTAAAAAATGTGCCAGTAACATTCATTTTCCACATTTTAAAATGCCCTATCGGCATCAATATCTCATGAATATTCATGAGTATCTGAATTAATTATTAAGCATCTCAGAACACTGACGTCATATTCCGAAGAACATACATTCCTATGTGTTCTTCATTCACACTATTATGCCAAACACTTAATGTAAATTTGTCTCGATGTTAGGCTTATATCTGCCATTATATACATAAATCCCCAGCAAACCTGAGGCCATATAGTGTGTTGACATTACGTACTTCTAAGAAATTTTAGATTCATTTAATCCTTAACCACTTCTTAATGCAAAAGAAAAGGAGAATCGATGTTGCCTATGCCACATCCACTTAATATAAAAAATTAAAAATACATGAAAATACTTAAAAATACTTAAAAGTAAGCTATGTATACATATGTTAAACATGTCAAATGTATAATACAGTTATGTAATATATTTTCATCCATTAGAGGGCACTGCAGTATAGGGTATAAATTAATGTGTGTAATTAGTGTCTTCCATGTATTACTTTTGCAGTGTGTTCACTGAGGAAGGCGCTTGCCGAAGCCGGTATGACCCCACTGGGGTATTTTTCTATGGAGGAATGAAGAAATAAATACATTTTGCTGGAGGCTACACTGGTGTGCTGGCTTCTTTTGTTGTTGCTTGGTTTATGTGGTGCAGCCGTGCACTTGCCATTCATGCAGGTATCGGTGTTTCATTGGCAGTTTCCGTTTCCTGCTGGTGGCATTCTTGGTGTGGCCATCCTCCGTTGGGAGGATTGCTAATGTGTGCAGCGGTCTTGTAAGGACTAATTTTTGACATGGTACGGTGCTAAATTGGCAAGAACAATATTGGGTGTACTCTTCATTTTTGTTGGATTTCAGGCCTCGTTACTGTGGTTATCTGCCTAGTGGAGTCAAGCGAATTTTTGTCAAGAGCAGCCTAGCAGGTATTTGCAATAAATCTTTCTTGAACTAAAATTGCTCAAACCAAATACGTTTACAACGATTATATTTGGACGTAAAACATCATATTTTTTTCGTGGAGAACTGTGAATGGTGGAATTGGTTCTTTATTTGAATTCAGGGATTCACTGATTCAGAGATATGTTTTTGTTGAGTTCTATTTTTTGGGTCAATGAATATTTTTACAAACTAATTGTTTGGACATTTCATCTGATTCTATATATGTTTTAGATTTTACCAGCAAATCACCATATTGTTGTGGACATTATATTTTTTTGTTTTTGTGGCGAACGGAGGATAGCAGAACTGGTTCTCCATTTTGATCTCAGGGACCCACCAATCTAGGCCATTGGTTTTTGGTCGAGTTTTATTCTCTGAGCTAAGGATTGACTCTATAAACCAATCTTTTGGTTTTGGATTTCACTTGGATCGGGATTGTGTGTTTTAACGAACTTTCCATCTAGATGCGGGTATGATTTTCCTAACACTATAAGGTTTTGGTGTTTACATCATAGGAGATATCGTTTATGTGTTTCTCAATCCTCACAGCCCTTTGTGCAATTGGGCTTGATGGACAGATCTTGGGGTTTTTGAATTTCAACAGTTTGACTGGTGGTTCCAGTATCACATGGACATATGATTATTGTTGTTTTATGTTTAATTCTGGACTGTTCTTCAACCTTTAAAGATTTTCATTAGGGGCATGGTTTGTATTACTCCATATTTTGGGGACTTGTTGCTGTGAATTCATAATGCAGGTTGGGATCATTGCATGGGTGAATTTTTTCTCATCTGTATGTTTACTTTAAATGAGAATATGTTTATGTTATTAACAAGCCATTTTTCATAGAATGCATGTATTCCCTGATGTAATGTTAGGTATATGTTTCATGCCTCTATATAGTTTGTCATATTGAATTATTGGGCCAATCACAATTTGTTTCTTAATACTGATGAGTCTTGAATTCAACATCATTGGGAGGCTGCATTATGCAACAAGGTTCTTTTTATTATTCTTAGTGTTGTTCCTTTTCATATGTAGTAGAAACTTGATGGATGATATTTTTTGGTTGGTTATTATGTTTAATAGGGAGTTATGGGTTTCTGAGTGGGGTGTTTGATTTCAGACTTTAATTTACACTTGTATGGTGCATTGAACCATTGATTTTTTTGTCATCACATCATTGACTAGGTAACATATATTCCTTTGAGATTATCTACTGTTTTGGTTAGTATTTGAGTGTCTGCTTTTGGACATTTGGGTTACGTAGCAGGAAGAGGTTTAGCCAGTTGGCTCATAGAAATATCTGAAAGCACTGATAATATTTGAAATATCATTGTGAAGGTTTAACTTCCATATCATTAAAGACATTGAGCAACTGGGAACTCTGTTGGAGGTGTAGTGCAGTGGCTATCATTGTGCCCATGTTGACCATTTACAGGTCTTATAGCTGGTTAAAAGAGGTACAATAATAAATACATTGATTTGGATTATTTGTGAGGTTAATGGTGTGAGATGGCTCACACAACCAGCACCTTTATGTGACTAACAGGGACAGTGGATTTATTTATTTTATTTTTTAATTTTTTTCTTATTAAATATTGTGGTACTTTTGGCCTGTGATGGATTTGACAACTATTATCAAAGGTCTCTCATCTGACTCTGGGGACTTGGGTATTTTTGGCCTGGGGTCAGATAAGGTTGTTAGTGGTTCTGTTGTTCAGGACCCCACTCAGGAATGCAAATTAGCCTTTACAAAGCTAACCAAAAATCTCATTACATTAAGGAAGAACGTTTGGCATCTTAGGTTATTACAGGCATATCAACTCAGGAAAAGTGCCCCTAGGGGATTAAGAACAAGGTTGCAGCCTATGATTGCTGAACCGGATGAGCTTCTTTTGGCTCAATGGTTGGAGGCACAACAACAGGCCTCCATGAATTTTGAAAATATTTTGACCAACCATTATGAGAGGAAGGTGGAGGAACAAACCAGTGAGGTTCAGAATTCAGATGTCCATATATTGCATGAGTTATTAACCAACAAAGAAAAAAATGTGGATTGTTAAATTGGGAGCCTTATTTTCAAAAGGGTTGAATGAACAATTTTAACTGTTTCAAAATAGTTCAATATATATACATTTTCACTGTACTTTTGCCATAAATAGTCATTTTGTTACATATTCATTTTCTAAATATATTTTTTGTAATACAGTTATGTAATATATTTTCATCCATTAGAGGGAGCTGCAGTATTGGGTATAAATGAATGTGTGTAATTAGTGTCTTCCATATATTACTTTTGCAGTGTGGTCACTGAGGAAGGTGCTTGCCGAAACCGGTATGACCCCACTGGGGTATTTTTCTATGGAGGAATGAAGAAATAAATACATTTTGCTGGAGGCTACACTGGAGTGCTGGCTTTTTTTGTTGTTGCTTGGTTTATGTGGTACAGCCATGCACTTGCCATTTATGCAGGTATCAGTGTTTCGTTCTCAGTACTAACTTTACCTCCCTCTCACCCCCTAAAGGGCCCATATCTATACAGGAAGGATGCAGAGTCCCTGTAATCACATCTATGCAGGTAAAAGCTGCACTCTCTAAAACCAAAAACACAGCATCCATGGGACTGGACAACATCCCAGGCTGCGTTTTACACGAACTTCAGAACAAACTGGCTCCCCATCTAAGCACCATGTTCAATCATAGTCTTACATCAGGATTTGTGCCCACTGAATGGCCCACAGCAACAGTTATCCCACTCCACAAAGGGGGAGCCACCACTGATCCTGGGACCTATCACCCTATTAGCCTGAGGAGCCTGGTCTTTAAGGCCATGGAACGTATCATCATGGAACTCATAAGCAAAGACATTGGTAACCTCCAAACTCTGGACCCCACCCAGTTCGGCTTTGTGAAAGGAAGATCATGCCTTCTGAACCTGATCGACTTCTTTGAGGCAGTCACCAAAGCCGTAGATGAGGGTAAGATGGTTCACACAGCCTATCTTGACCTCGTCAAGGCTTTTGACACCATCTCCAATTCTGGAATTACAGCTAAACTCACTAAACTAGGTATAAATCCCTACGTCACAAGATGGGTTGCCAGCTGGCTCACTGACAGAACCCACACTGTAAAAGTTGCAGACTCCAAATCTGACTTCAAACCAGTAACAAGTGGAGTACCACAGGGTTTAGTCCTGGGACTTCTCCTGTTTGGTATCTACTTCTCTGAAGTACAGGCTAACACAGAAGACCTCTGGCTAACAAAATTTGCAGATGACTGCAAACTTGGAACCATAGTCGAGTCCCCAAATGATGTGGACATCATCCTACAGGAGAGCCTCACTGAGACACATGCCTGGTGTCAGAGGCATGGCCTCAAGCTCAATGCCAAAAAGTGCATTGTCATCCCCTTTGGTAAAAAGTCTGTACCCATGAAGTACCTCATAAACGGCAGTCTACTTAATGCTGAATGTGTGATAAGAGACCTTGGGACCCAGGTGGACAGTAGTCTCTTCTTTGATAATCACATTGCCACAGTAGTCAGGAAATCCTTCTTTGTGGCACACCTCATCACAAAAGGGTTCTCATCCAGGAAAAAAGAGGTCACTGTTCCCCTCTACTCAGCACTCATTAGACCCATTATAGAGTACAACACCCCTTTTGGAATGTACCCCACAAGACATCTGCAGCAGTTGGAAAGGCCACAGAAGTACCCCACAAAGAGGATTACTGGCCTCAAACAGATGCCCTACACTGACCATCTCAAAAAACTCAGGTTTTACTCAGTAGCATATCGCCTACTCTGAGGAGATCTCTGCCTAACATATAAAGCTATGTTAAACCCAGAGCTGTTGGACATGCTACACCTAAAGAAATCCCAATCCCTCTGAGCTACACACTCTAGGGACCTAAACCTTGTCACCACAATAAACAGGACATGCTGGAGGGTATATTCCTGTCCCAGAGACTTCCTGTACGCTGGAACAAGCTACCCATCTATGTCAAGCAAAGTTCCTCATTAGCACTCTTCAAGACAAATCTTGATGAGTGGATGGGAAATAGGAAATACACCACAGAGATCACTTCTGTGGCTCTGCTCGACAGGGGCACAGGAAATTAGCTTTCTTGGGTAGCGTAAGCCAGGGAACCTTGTTGGCTAGGCTTACTTAGGCCCTTGGGCCGATAGCCTAGTACGTACCTACCTATGAACCTATGAACCTATCAATGGCAGTATTATGAATAGTATATGCAATATAAACAGTTGTATCAATGGCAGTATTATGAACAGTTTGTGCAATATAAACAGTTTTATCAATGGCAGTATTATGAGTAGTATGTGCAATATAAACAGTTGTATCAATGGCAGTATTATGAACAGTATGTGCAATATAAACAGTTGTTGTATCAATGGCAGTATTATGAGTATTATATGCACTACAAACAGTTGTATCAATGGCTGTATTATGAACAGTATATGCAATATAAACAGTTGTATCAATGGCAGTATTATGGATAGCATGTGCAATATAAACAGTTGTATCAATAGCAGTATTATGAACAGCATGTGCAATATAAACAGTTGTACCAATGGCAGTATTATGAACAGTATGTGCAATATAAACAATTGTATCAATGGCAGTATTATGAACAGTATGTGCAATACAAATAGTTGTATCAATGGCAGTATTATGAACAGTATGTGCAATACAAACAGTTGTATCAATGGCAGTATTATGAACAGTTTGTGTAATATAAACACTTGTTGTATCAATGGCAGTATTATGAACAGTATGTGCAATATAAACAGTTGTATCAATGGCAGTATTATGAACAGTATGTGCAATATAAACAGTTGTATCAATGGCAGTATTATGAACAGCATGTGCAATACAAACGGTTGTATCAATGGCAGTATTATGACCAGTATGTGCAATACAAACAGTTGTATCAATGGCAGCATTATGAATAGCATGTGCAATACAAACAGTTATATCAATGGCAGTATTATGAACAGTATGTGCAATATAAACAGTTGTTGTATCAATGGCAGTATTATGAACAGTATGTGCAATACAAGCAATTGTATTAATGGCAGTATTATGAACAGTATGTGCAATATAAACAGTTGTATCAATGGCAGTATTATGAACAGAATGTGCAATATAAACAGCTGTATCAATGGCAGTATTATGAACAGTATGTGCAGTCTAAACAGTTGTATCAATGGCAGTATTATGAACAGTATGTGCAATACAAACAGTTGTTGTTGAATCAATGGCAGTATTATGAACAGTATGTGCAATACAAACAGTCGTATCAATGGCAGTATTATGAACAGTATGGGCAATGCAAATAGTTGTTGTATCAATGGCAGTATTATGGATAGTATGTGTACTAGGAAGAATGTCACCAGAAAAGCAGAATCATTGATGTTAAGGAATCATACTTATGGAAAATAACCTATTATTTTCAGATTGCAAATTAAGCTTTTATTTAGTTGTTGTAACAGTTAATTTTAATAATAATAAAGGATCTGAGGAAGTTTGTTATTATGGATAAAAGTGCTTATCCATATTCTGTGACTGACTTTGGTGTAGTTCAGAAATTGACTTACTTATCTCAAATTGAGCTTCAGAAGCACTTCTGATTTTTGGGGGATGGGGCTGACATGATAGTTAAGACAGAGTTTGATTCTCACTTTGGGGAAATTAACTAGGCTTAAAATGGCCCATAAGGGCAGCTAGCATAGTACTGACCCGTGGACCTACTTATGAAAGTTAACAACTTTTATCTTTCTGTTCTTACCAAGTAGATAAAATTGTACTAGTATTAGTGATTTTAGCATAATTATTTTATTTCTGCAACGCTATCCAGTTGTAGTTTGTAATCTTTTTTCTTGCTGTATTAAATATGTTATAACTTCATCTTTGTTGACCATTTACTCAAGTGTAGTTTGCAGTTATGATGTTCATATCTCAAATGAAGCTTTCAGCCTGACTTTACTGATTAAAAAAGACAGCATGCAGAAATAAACATGCTTTATTTAAAAAGAATATTCATTGATGTCAGTGTACATTTCTTGGGTGCAGTAATTATTTGCTGGCATGACTTCAGGTGCAGTATGGTTTGTCTTATGTCTGCCTGCATCTAACAGTACTAGAAAGAAGATTTAAGTGAACTGTTTTACATGTGTGCATTCAGGTTATTCACCCTAAAACCGATGAACAGAGAAGTCGATTACAGGAAGCCTGCAGAGACATCCTTCTCTTCAAGAGTTTGGACCCGGTAAGAAAATAGAGCCAGTGTAGCTAAGCACACTGATGTGGTGAATATTCTTTTAAGTAACATTATTTAAAAAACATCTTTCAGTCATATGCTGACAGAGGTGTAGAATATGTGAGATGTGCAAAATTCTCTTTGGTCTGAGTGACCTGTAGTTTGTTCATTTGTTCAATTGTTTGTTAATTCCTACATAAAGGCCTAAGGCCATTCAGAACGACTCTTCAATGAATGTATGTACACTGGGACCCAACTTGGTATCAAGTTGTTTATTGAATATCTGCAAAGAAGAAGAAGAAGAAGACTGTTGAATACGTAAAGGAGCCTTGTTCCAAAGTTGAAATAGTGACTGCATTAAATAGTTTTCTCTTAAGACTCAGTTCTATCAGTAAAACATGCACCTCTGGTTAATATGCTTGTATTCAGCAATGCAGTATTTAGTAGATATCAATATTCTTCACTCCAGAGCCCCCTTTTGGCTAAACAAACTTTACCCTTCAAATATCTGCAACTGATTGAATAGAGGCCTAGACTTTCCACTCTAGATGGACATGATTTATCTCTGTAAGTAATGATACAAATTTTCATTGAATACCTTCCAAAACCAGAAGATCACCTTTCTTGTAGGAGCAAAACAACATGTTGTACTCAGTCAGTGATGGATCAAACATGCTATGGACAGCATGAAAAGACAGACATTATATCTTGTTGTAAAGTTCTTAAAAATTGAGCCAATAACTTTTATTGCCTTAGCTTTAACTTTTAAGGTATTAGCCCTATACTTTAAAATTACTACATATATTAATACCTAAATCCTTATATTCTGTCAACTTCTGTACCTCTTGGGGACCGGAATTTATTTTATATTCAGCCACTGGTTTCCTAAAATGTACAGTAGCACATTTATACGTATTAACTTTTAGTCCAGTTAAGTGTAACCTTTTAGCCATCAAACACATGTAAGTGTTGAACTGGTCAATATCCTTGTTGATGTAATAAAACAACTAGTTTAATGTCCGCATTCTTGGTCACCCAAACATTAGATATATTAGCAATAAATGAATACGCCAGGTTGAACAATACAGGACTTAGAACTGTTCCCTGTGGGACCCCTTTGTTTGCTTCAAACCAGCTAGATGTAAAATTTCTGATCCTTACTCTCTGCAAATTACCATGAAGCCAATTAGCCACCCAGTGAAGAATGTATGGATTAACTTTGTATTTGAGCATGGCATCAGCGATAGCAAAATGAGGGACACTGTCAAAAGCCTTAGACAAATCTTAATAGACCACCATTACAGACATACCTTTATCTAAGACAGTTGTCACTGTGTCATTAAATTAAATTAGTGAACATAGCCCTTTTCTTGTGAAACCATGTTGACTGAGGTCCATTAAACATCCCTGAAAGTCTTGATTAAGAAAGGAAAGTAGGCACCTGTCAAATCTCTTCCACACCAGTGAAGTAAGACTGATAGGTCTATAATTACTTATACTGTCCATTGGGCCCCCCCTTATGAATTGGAATTATGTCTGCAATTTTCCAGCTAGCAGGAACAATGCCAGAATACAACAGGCTATTAAAAATCGAGTGATAGTAGCTGAAATATATTTACTACAATATACCCAGAAGAGGTCTGGAATGTTATAAGGTCCCGTGCCACTACCCTGTTTAATCTAGGTTCATAGGTTCGTACTAGGCTATCTGCCCTGGGGCATTTATAAGCCTAGCCAGAGTGTGTGTGGCTTTCACCACCCCTTAGGATGAGAATACTACACCCTTTTAGGGTTTAGTTTACTGTGCCTCTGTCTAGTAGTGACACAGAAATGACCCCGGGGTAAACCTACGATCTCCCATCCACTCGTCAAGATTTCTCTTGAATAGAGTTAGTGAGGGGCTCTGCCTAACATGGATTGGGATTCTGTTCCAGAGTGTAGGGAGCCTCTGGGTTATGAATCTGTCCCTCCAGCACGTCCTATTTATTTCTTTGTTGAGGTTTAAGTCTCTTGCTCTCGTGGCTCTAGTGGATTTGGATTTACTGAGGTGGAGCATGTCCATTAATTCCGGATTGGACATGGCCTTGTACGTCAGGCACAGATCACCTCTGAGTAGGCGGTATGCGACTGAATAGAGCTGGAGTTTTTTCAGTCAGGCAGCATATGACATATGTTTAAGATCCTTTATTCTCTTGGTGAGGAACTTTTGGGGTCTTTCCAACTGCTGCAGGTGTCGGGTAAGATACATCCCAAATGGGGCATTGTACTCAATCATTGGCCTGATAAGAGAAGAGTACAGGGGCACAATGACCTCTTTTGATCTAGATGTGAAACCCTTCATGATAAGCTGGGCAATATAGAAGGTCTTCCTAACCACTTTGGCAATGTGAGTGTCAAATGAGAGGTTACTGTCAACCTGGGTCCCAAGATCCCTGATTACCTCTTCCGTACTTAATGGATTACCACCTATGTGGTAATTTGTGGGTACCTTGTTTTTCCCAAAGGGTATGACTATACATTTTTTGGCATTCAGCTTAAGGCCATGGCTCTGGCACCAATTATCCGTTTCTATGAGGCCTCTCTGAAGGATGTTTGTGTCCGCTGGAGTATCAATTATGGCCCCCAGTTTGCAGTCATCTGTGAACTTTGTCAGCCACAATCCTCCTATGTTTGCCTGTACCTCGGAAAAATAAATGCCGAACAAGAGGGGTCCCAGGACTGAGCCCTGTGGGACACCGCTTGTGACTGGCTTAGAGTCTGACATAGCTCCAGCAACTCTGACCCTGTGGGTTCTGTCCTTGAGCCAGTTTGCAACCCATCTTGTGACATATGGGTTTACATTTAAGCTGGTGAGTTTGTCTATGATGCCCGAGTGGGGTATTGTGTCAAAGGCTTTTGCAAGGTCAAGGTAGGCTGTGTGAACTGCCTTACCCTCATCAATGGCCTTAGTGACTGTTTCATAAAAGTCGACCAAGTTCAAAAGGCAGGATCTGCCTTTGACAAAGCCAAATTGGGTAGGATCCAATGTCTGTAGGTCCCCAATGTCTTTGTTTATGAGTTCCATAATGATCCTCTCCATAGCTTTGCAGACCAGGCTCGTCTTGCTTATGGGGCGGTAATTTCCAGGGTCCGTAGAAGCACCGCCTTTGTGAAGTGGTACCACTGTCGCCGTACGCCACTCTTTGGGTACGTATCCTGTAGTAAGGCTAAGATTAAACAGCAGTCTTATGTGTGGGTTTAGTTCCTCTTGGAGTTCATGTAGCACACAGCCCGGGACACCGTCCGGTCCCATTGATGCTGTGTTTTTAGCTTTAGAGAGGGCGGCTCTCACCTGGGCATCTGAGATGTTAGGGAGGCTGCACTCTGCTGGGATAGTTATTTCTCCTTTTGGGGAGGGAGGAGAAATTTGCACTGAACCTGTCTGCCAGAATGTTGGCAATGTCAGTGGGTTCAGTGTATTTTGTGTCATTTTGGACTAACTCTGAGCATATCTGGGAGTTTCCACCCAGGTTTCTAACATAGCTAAAGAAGGCCTTGTGATTGTCTTTTGTGTCTTTTGCGATTTTTCTCTCAAAGTTGGCCTTGGATGATTTTATGAGTGATCGTAGTTTTTGCTAGTACTGATCAGAGATGCCTTCCCTTTTAGGGATTTTGCTCTGTCATGTAGTAGCTTCCTCCTCCTGTTGTAGAGTTTGTTTATGGCTGGGGTCCACCAGACTGGGCGCCTGCCTTTGGGGCAATGGGTCTTGGTTTTATTTGGGATTGCATGATCCATGCATTCTTGAAGGTGCCCGTAGAAGGCATTTGCAAAGGATTCAGCAGTGTGGGTTGCGGTTTCCACTGGCCCAGGGGCCTTGAAGGATACCACTTCAGTCTTAAGAAGTGTGAAGTTGGCTTTTGAGAAGTTCTTCACTGTGGTCTTTTGTGCAGGGGTGGGGGGAGATGTGGATTTCCAGTGAGATTAATTTATGGTCTGATCTTACCAAAGAGGGATATACTTCGGTGTGGAGCATTTTGTCCCCATGTTTGTGATGATCAGGTCTAGTATATTGTCTCCTCTTGTGGGAATGGTGACCAGTTGTTCCATTGCATTTGAGTTTATGAATTCTAGGAACCTTTGGGCTAGGGTGTTGGGGCTTGAGTAATGTTCCCAGTCTATGTTTGGGTAGTTGAAGTCTCCCAATATGATGGTATTTGGAGAGACATTCATACTCTCCAGTGTCTTCAGGAAGGCTGTGTGGGGTTCCTGAGTTTGAGAGGGTGGTCTGTAGCATGCTACAAACTGTAAGGCTGTTTTGCCTATGGTTAGTTGCACCTGGATGATCTCTGATGCTTCGTGCGTTGCCACTAACCTGGAGGTGTGGGTATCTTTGATGAATATGGATACTCCCCCTCCTTTTGTGGTTCGGTCCAAGTTTTAGGGCCGGAAGGCATGATATGAGGTAAAATCTGATAGTGCTGGGGTGCTCTCAGAAGCCTTGAACCAGGTTTCAGTCACTGCACAGACATCAATGTTCTCCATACTGAGGAGGGCTTCGAGGGCGTGCATCTTGAGGTTTAGACTTCTGGCATTGAGCAGCATTACCCTTAGTTTTTTTCCACTTGTGTTTTCTAGGGAGGTAGGTTTGTCCTTTGAACCTTGCCTAAAAAAGGCACTATGGGGGTGGCAAGAGCCTTGGCCAATATCCGGAAGCCCAGGGTGACAGGTGCAAGCCGCCCTTGCGGCAGCGTGGCTTGTCAAGCATGTCATCCCAAGCAGACAGACATTGGATCCCCTTAGAATGACACCAGTAATTAAGCCAATTGTTAAAACTGATCATTTTGTCTTTGTACTGTGGCATCATTCTTGGTGAGGGCAAGATGCTGCTCAGGGTCAGGGTCATACCGGCCTGGGCTACATAATCAGAGAGCTCCTCTATGTCTCTTTTCATGTAGTCCAGGGAGGTACATCTCAGGTCGTTCACACCGGCATGTACAATGACTGAGTCATATTTGTACTTGCTGTGGAGTGACCTGAGTGCTTGTGTTATGTGGCGGATTCTAGCTCCCGACAGGCAGCTTACTGTGACCCTCTCCTTATTCAGTCTGGTGAGCGGTACGTCAGTGTGTCTGACTATGGAGTCACTTATTACAAGTGTGTCTGGCATGTTGTTTGGCTCAAAGATGCTTGCACATGGGTGAAATTGAAAACTGGGCACTTACAATCATCTTCTATTAAAATTCTAATATCAGAAACATTGTCAGACAGTGTAGCATTTTCTGCCAGGAAGAGCTAATTAAGCAAGTTCACCAATAATTTTCCAGCATTCAGCACTTCACCTCAAAAGAAATTGGTCCAAAAGATTTAACCCTATTATCAATGCACCTAACGTAAGAATAAAAGTTCTTAGAACAAGGACTACTAACTAAATTATCTTCAAATTAGCTTTTTGTTAATCTGAAAGAGGCATTTAACCTTCTGGAGACTAAGTTATAAGCCCATTTTAAATAATTTCTCTTGAACTGTTTCCAGGGCGTACATTTTTTCCTTTCTTTTCAAAAGTTTAATATCACCAGTATTCCACCATGGAGGTGTTTAGTTATTATTTTCGGGTCTATATTAGAACATCGAAGTTTCAAAACTTCTAATGTTCTAATATTGACCCCTATTCAGCGAACGCTTGCAACATCGAACATGCAGAACAGCAATTTTTTTCCTAGGGAAAAAATTCGCTGTTCCAAAAAACATACACACAACACAAGCACACCAAACAAACAGCAATCCACACACATACACCTAAAATCTTACATCTAACCCTACACTAAACTGTACATAAACCACTAACTATCCACTTACCTTAACCCTAACCCTAAGGTCCGTCACTATCGCACACTCACCTCACCAGTGACCTAACCCTAACTTACCTACCCCACCCTAACCCTCACGTCCACGCAATCACACATTTATCTGACCCGCGCCCTAACCCGCCCTAACCCTCATGTCCACACAATCGCACACATACCTAACCCGCACACTTACCTGAACCCGACCCGTAACTGTCCATCACAGCGCTGAAAATAGCAAAGTGACAGAAATGGACAACAGAATTCTTTCCCTGGGAAAAAATTTGGTTTTCTGTAGCTTCGCTATTTTCAGCGTTCGCTGAATTGTGATCGATATTAGAACATTCGAAGTTTTGAAACTTCGATGTTCTAATACAGACCCTTATTTTCTTACATCCAGACAAAAGAACTTCACAAATGTTTTCAAATTCCTGCCATTTATTCACAACATTATTTACCTCTGATTAATTTAAGTCCATAGAATTTATTTGATTAATCATATTCAGATCAAACAGTTTAGTCTTACCAAAAATTCTCTTTTGTTTACTCATGTAAAAAGCTTTAGTTATTAAATTCAAAAGCTAAATGATCTGAACTGCCTAATGGACACAACTGATTAATCTCAGAAGTTTTATTTGGAATATTTTTAAATAAAATATCTAAGATATTATATGGTCTGGTAGGAAAATCAATCATCTGAGTCAAATTGTGCACTAAACACCGAAAGTGTGATAAAAGACTTAGGGACACAGGTGGACAGTGGTCTCACATTCGATAACCACATCACCACAACAGTCAGGAAATCCTTCTATGTGGCACACCTCATCACTAAGGGCTTTTCATCCAGAAAAAAGGAGGTCAATGTCCCACTGTACTCATCCCTCTTTAGACCCATTATAGAATACAATGCCCTGTTTGGTATGTACCTCTCAAGACATCTGCAACAACTGGCAAGACTGCAGAAATACCTCACTAAAAGAATCACAGGCCTAAAGCAGATGCCCTATGTTGACTGTCTAAAAAAAATCCACCTATACTCTGTCGCATATCGTATACTCAGAGGCGATCTCTGCTTAACATACAAGGCCATGTCAAACCCAGAGCTGTTGGACATGCTGCACTTAAAGAAATCCCAATCCCTCAGAGACACATGCTCCAGGGATCTAAACCTTGTCATCACAATGAACAAAACATGCTGGAGGGATAGATTTCTGACCCAGAGACTCCCCAGACTCTGGAATAGACTGCCCATACATGTCAAGCAGAGCCCTCTTCAAAAGGAACCTTGATGATTGGATGGGAGATAGGAAATTCACCCCAGGGAGCACGTCAGTTGCCCTGCTAGACAGGGGTCCAGGGAAGTAAATACTGTGGGAAGAAATATCCAGGGAATTGTTATGGCTAGGCTTGTATAGGCCCTATGGCCAATAGCCTAGTACCAACCTGTGAACCTATGAACATACATAAATCGTAAAATTCATCCTCTGACATTGTGTTGTCCCATTAAACCAACTGATCCCTGGAAAGTTAAAGTCACCTAATATTACTAGGTTATTATAAGTAATAAACTTGATCAAGCCATCAATATACCAGAGTTCAGTTCTTGATACTGCAAGGCTTTTATAAGAAACTAACAAGTATAGTGGGAGACAGTTTTAGTAACCTGGGGTGTCTAGCACGGTTGTAACTAACCTTAACTTCTGGGTAAAATTCAAAAAAATGTTTTGCGATATTAACCAATTTCGAACTTAACAATATACTACCTAAATAATAAAGATTGTACCTATCTTGCCCAAATACACTGGTGTTATTCACAAAATCATCACAGGAATTAATAAAGTCAATATATTTTTAAATACACCAGGTATGTAACCATTTATTGAACATTGTTTTTGTAAAATGGTAATCTGATAAGGCTGTTGGGGACAAAATTTCTGAAAAGCAAAGATTGATTTTGTTTTTTAAACAAGCCTCTGATATACTCTCAACCATTTCTATACACATAAAAGAGAGGGGTCATTGTAAAAGCTGTTGCAAGTTACAGATGACTATTTGTTTAAGTATCATGATCTTTTCAATGTAATTTCTTCAGAAGATATTTTGGATTTCACCTACAAATAAAATTAATATATTGAGGACTGTCTGAACCTTTTGAGGGCTTATATTCTTTGTAACCAGTAATGCATGACAGAGTGGATAATATTGGAGAATACCAACCTTCCAAGAGGATTTGATAAGGTTTGACACCACTGCCAATGTGCCTTAACCCATGGAAGCTTCAGTATTCATGAATACCATCCACCCTGAAGGGTATTATTGTGGTTTGGAAAGGGAATTGCCAAAAATATTTTGTAATTTATTAGTAAGAATAATCCTTTTTGTATAGTTCTCAAGTTAAATAATTCATCCACTTGGTGAGAAGTCTACACAATGAAAAACAGGTTTGTATGTAGATAACGTGCAGTAGTTCAAAAGTATTTTTTATTCATTAACCTAGTAAGCTCACTGTACACAATTGCCTCTTTTTAGGGACATTCTTGTTAAGTAACATGCTAATGATTGCACTGGGTGCAAATAGAGACTGGAATAAAATAAACCCATAGTTACAAGACAGAACCTGATAGCAACTCATTACTTTAATCCTTTGTCCTAACTGCCACATTGGAGAAGGTACAGTGGAGGAGCGCCAATATTGATTTATGAGTGTGTGTGTGTGTGTGTGTGTGTGTGTGTGTGTGTGTGTGTGTGTGTGTGTGTGTGTGTGTGTGTGTGTCTGTGTGTGTGTCTGTCTCACCTTACAATAGCTATGTAGCATTGATGTGGAGGATACAGCTGTAGATGATCTTGTGGAACCAGTGATGTAATATAATCAATGAATTAATAAAACTGTTAGGATCAGTGCTTCTGTGTAGAATTTTTGCATAAGGGCCATGACCACAACTATAAAAAAAAAATAATTTTTACTTGCTTAGTTGTTTATGTGATACACTTATTTATCCTACACTGATTTTGTATCATATTTTATGTTTGGGAACATCTCACCCAGTTCCAGATTAAATGGGGTCTATATTATATTGTCGAAAGCTGACAATATCAAATCTGATATTGTCGACAAAACAATAGCGAACGTTCAGAATATCGAACATGTAAATGGAAATCTCCGTAAGGAGAGATTTCTGTTTACTTCAGTGTAGTGTGGTCTCGGAGTTGGTATATTTAAGTAGCGGGGGTGCAGAGGGGCATGCCCCCCTGCCTACACCCTTTAGTGTTTCTTTTTTATTTTTTTAATTATTTTTTTAGGAACATTCAATGTTTTAATAGTTCGATCATTAAAGGTCGACCTTTAGTGATTCGAACTATTAAACATTCAATAGACCCATTAAATGTACCCTTGGCTAAGGGGGGGTCCAAAACATGACCCTCATCCTTTTTTGGACCACACATAAATATACATGTTCTTCTGGATTCACCTTCCTGACTGTTTTAAATGTATGCTTACAAACCAGATTGCTATAAATTATAGTTATTGCTTAATAATACAGACTTTGTATGTGTCTGTTTTGCATAGTGTCATCTTGAACATTTGCAAGAAATGAAAAATAATAAATAACCAATAATAAAAAAACACCCATTTCAGAATATTTCAACCAGAAAAGACCCCCTGAACTACTGTCATTATAATGCACCAGTGTTCAACCACCACCCATACAAAACAGCCACTTGACTGTTTATACCTTAAGTGTCTGATTATGATAAAAAATGGCCAAAAATGGTCACACTAAATTATTCCAGCTTGCTTTGCACAAATGCACACTAGTTCTACAAAGCCAGGTTAATGATGTTGTAAAATGATCAAGACAGAGAAGGGTCAGTCATTTTCATCCAAAGACAAACCTTGTCCTCAGTAATTATGTTTTTTGACTGTGTTACTTCAGATGTCTGATTGTGGCAAGAAAATTAAATAAATCCTAATTGTGGACATAGCAGTGTATTCCAAGTTTATTTGGCACAACCAGTAGCCAGACAGTAATGTACTCTAACCTGTTTCACAGAAATGCACACTAGTCCAGCAGGAGTCAGACTGTTTAAAATGAGCAAATGACTATGAGTAAGTTAATTTCATTGACAAACAGCTTTCACTCCCCACAGGGAGGAGGTGCAGCCTTTATGCTTTGTAAAACTCATCTGAGTACAATAAAAAATAATACCTTTCAATCTCCTAGAACAAGAATCAGGGATAAAAGCAAAATAATAATAATTAGGAAAATTATTTGTTTTTGCTTTCTTGTATGTATTTTGTATTGCTTCATTGCCGTCTTCTGTTTTGTATATTGGGGTTTGTTTTCTTTACACTGTGTTTTACTTGTATTCTGTTTTTACTTGCATATTTAAATTGGAAAGAAACCACAGCTGTGTCTCTTGTGAGTCACACAGAGATTAGACATGTCAATTAAGGCTAATTACCTGTGAACTGAGGGTGGACCTTGGAATGAAACTGCCATCTTCTATGTTGTATGTATTTTGTATTGCTTCATTGCCTTCTTCTGTTTTGTATATTGAGATTTATTTTCTTTACACTATGTTTTACTTGTATTCTGTTTTTAATTGCATATTTAAATAGGAAAGAAATCACAGCTGCCCTCTTTTGTGAGTCACACAAAATTAAGTTTTTCCTCACCTTCCCACTCTGCTGCTGTTGTGTTTTTAAACTCAACTGTTTTTCTAGTTTCCTGCCCCTTGTTTTAATTTGACCACATATCTCCTTCCCTCATCTCTTTCATTAGCTATTGTGAGTAAGCACAAAATTCACATTTTGTGAAATTATTCCCCTTCAGCTATTTAAATGTATTGGCCATCCCACTGTATTCCATAGAACCAGAACCAGAACCTTCCAATCTATATTGCTCTTTTAAAATTAGTGGCTGTCCACTTCGATAGTTACGGCTTAAGTTACCCCCTTTCATGTCTAACTGCTTAGTGTACACTACAGCTCTTAGGATGTTAAACCATGTTTTCCATTTTACCTTTACAATCTGCAGCATTTACTCCAAGACCACCAAATACTGGAGAGCATACATGCTGCCTCTCAGTAGTTGTCTTGGGATTATTGCTTCTGATTTGCTCCTGGTGAGAGAAGGAGCATAGGGAGATTATTTCCTGGAAACTACTGATGACCAGAAAGCCTAATAACTGCTTCATTTGCACCAACTTGGAATTTGTACTTATATTTTGCTTCTAGACAGAGAAGGAATAGAGTGCATTGATTCCTGACTGTTTCTTATTGGGCAGTGAGTGTCTGTGTTTGACTTCCTGATTGGTCTGGTTGCTATTCAAGGCATCTACCAGGAAAAAGCTACAACAAGCCAACAGACCCTTGCATCATCTAGGGCAAGACTGTGGCTTCTCAATTTAGGATTGGTGATACTGTTTTTCGTCTGGTGATAAAATAGGCAAAGGGACATTGTATCCCAGCAGTATGAAAGTGTGGTGAGACCACCACTAATTGTAGCTAGGCAGTACCCATTCATACAACCCCCCCTCTTTTCATCATTCTTTACAAGCTACTTCATTCTTTTCATTAAATACTATAAATGCTGCTTGATTTCCTGCTGTCTAACCTAACTTCACAATATCTTCCTAAATAGTTCCACCACAAATCATCAGGATTTACTTGTTAATTTTCCTTCAAGTCTTTAACTGTCCTCTGTTTATAGGTTCATAGGTTCATAGGTTCATAGGTTCATAGGTTAGTACTAAGCTAACTGCCCTTGTGAGCCATTTTAAGCTTAGCCAATTATCCCTTGTGAGACTCAAACCCTGCACCTTGTGTTTGTAAGGCAAACACCTTAACCATTAGGCCACCCTCCCAATGCAGATACCTTGAGTTGACATTTTTCCTGCAAAAAGCACCATTGAAATTTCACCAATAACTAGTTTGCAGTGACAAGCAGTGCCCCCAGAATTGTAAACCAGATGCTCCTGACATTACTTTATATTCTCACACCAACTGTTCTAATTAATAAAAAAGGGTGGTTGCCATGGATATGAACTTTCCCACTATCTCCATTACCAGTTTGGTGAATATGGGCATCCAGAGGCATTTTAAAAATTGCCTTATTTTTACTGACAACCAGTTAATTCTCAAACAAACTGATATGGCAATTGAGAGATATATTTACATAATGTCACTGGAGGTAAAGCTCTCCCATAAAATTACTCCTAATGCCAATAAGGTTGTCAGTAGTACACATGCTGCACCCATTACACACAATTCAAAGCAGACACATAGATCCACATATGCTGAGGCACTTAAATGTAACCTTCCTAACCCCCCAAAGACTTCCTAGATGAAGTACACATAATAAATACTCTCAGCACCCCTGACTGCACTCTTTTCAAAACAATACCCACATCAACACATACAGCCACATCTCATGGAGCTTCTACTTCTAAGCCTATAAGACAAGCCACCACTTTCCAACATTCTGGTCATTGAAAACACCATTGTTATACACAGTGATGCCCCATGCTGCCCCTGTTACCAGGCTGAGTAAGGTGAAAGTCATAGTCAGTTACTTATCAGGGATCAAGATCTGCCACATTACACACAATCTCAGGTCATTGGACCAAAAGTGCCAGTATGACATGGTCATAGTCCATGTGGGTGTAAATGATCTGAGATGTACCTCCCTAGACTATATGAAGAGAGATGCCACGAAGATCTCGGAATATGTGTCCCATGCTGGTATGAGCCTAGCATTGAGCAGCATTTTACCTTCTCCAAGGATAATGCCACAATACAAACAAAAGATAATTGACCTTAATAACTGGCTTAGTTTCTAGTGTCATTCTAAGTGGGTGCAATATTTGTCAGCATGGAAGTAGATGGTCAACAGACCACACTGTTTGGATAGGGATGGTCTGTACCTCTCCTCTCTAGGCTTTCAAATATTAGCTAAAACGTTGTCCTCTCCCATAGTGCCTTTTTTGGGCAATACCAAACTAAAAGTACTTCTGACATAGCAAATCAAAACCAAGAAAATATAAAGGTGTTACTGTTCAATGCTAAGAGTCTAAACAAAACGTTCCACTCCCTAGAAGCTCTCTTCACCCTAGAGAATATTAATGTCTGTGCAGTTACTGAGACATGGTTTAAAGCCACGGAGACCACACAGAAAGTGCAAGGTTGTAATATCTTCCACACATTTACACCAGCTACTACACAGACAGGGACTAAAGTTGGGGGTGTCTGAATTTACAGCAAAAATAAATATACCTCAAGGCTGGCAAAACAGGACAATGCACTTTAGCTTCTTCATGTTCAAATAATCATAGGAAAAATCCCATACCAGTTCCTTCAGACTATAGGCCCCCCTCTATGACCCAGGAAACCCATACCATGTATTTAAAGTTATTGAAATCACTCACCCTCCAACCCAATACCATGTTCATGGGCAGCTTTAATTACCCCACTCTTAACTGGGAATCATATACAACACCAGATGTACAGGCATAAAGATTCCTGGATTTTGTAAATACAGACTCCCTGGACCAGACCGTGAATACACCAACCAGGGATGCAACCATGCTGGATCTGATCCTCACTCATATGGGAAAGTGCTGTACACCCCTTAGTGTAATGTCTTCTCTTGTAAGGTCAGACCACAAAATGATCTCCTTTGAAGTAAAAATAAGTAGTATTGGACAGACTTAGGATGTGCACATATGCATCAGCCATTTTTGCCTTTTGTTCACTGAAGTATGCGGCACACCTGACCAAATTACAGACAGACTTGATTAGTAAAGGTACCAAGTCTATAGCAACCCAGACAACAGTCAGGACATGTAAGTCCATTGAGGCTCAGTTGGTTACCATGCGGTCAATTTC
This sequence comes from Protopterus annectens, assembly GCF_019279795.1. Classification (NCBI taxonomy): domain Eukaryota; kingdom Metazoa; phylum Chordata; order Ceratodontiformes; family Protopteridae; genus Protopterus; species Protopterus annectens. The sequence continues at coordinate 1,187,992,963 of NC_056745.1, forward strand.
AAACATATACATGTGCTTGATGTCCAGTGCAGCTGATGGTATGTATGGTCAGAGAGACAGAGACTGGCATTGCAGTTCACCATCATGCCTGTATACACCTCTATAACTTTACAGAGAGCATTAAGGTGTTCTTTGTGAACACACCTTTCAATAGTTACTCCCGGTTTGAACATAAAGATAAAGATACACTGATCAGAAGCAAACAGGAGGGTAAGGTATTGTCTGCAGTGAAAGTTCGTTTTCCCACCCCTCAATGGACCTTTCCCATAATCAGAGGGAAGATAAGCAGCTCTTTTTTATGGATGTCACAGCATTTTGCCTAGGACCCTCCTGGTAATAGTGCTTCCTGGGATAGAAGTGTGGAATTTCAATGGATGCCACCCTAGAGGCAGGAGTGGTCCACAAAGTTATGGTTTTAGATGACATTTCCCTGATAGAACCTTTCACTGCTTTGGTAGGTTTGCCCAGCCGCTGCACTCTGGAGGCATTTAGTGGGGAAAGATGCTTGGCTCTCCACCCACAAGCTTGGGAGGCCATCATCATGGATGCCTGGGTGATGACAGTCATTACTAGAGGCTACACTATGCCCATTTTATTTCACTCAAATGTTCGCCAAAGGTCCCTTACTGACATTCCAAAGCAGCAGCAAAGGAAAGCAGCAAAAGATATGCAAAAACTGCTGGCAAAACAGGAAATCCAGGAATACCACCATACCACAGAGGATCCTAGGTCTATTCAAGATTCTTTTTGGTGTTTAAGAAAAATGTAGCACTTCAAGCCCATTGTGGACCTATGCAGGCTAAATTTGTTTGTCAGACCAAATTCCAGATAGTAACACTGCAGTCCATTCTACATCTGTTGAGGAAGCACAACTGGATGTGCTCAGGAGACCTTAAGGATGCTTACTATCATATAAAGATAGCCATACATTCCAGGAGGTTTCTGCACGTCTGGCTGGGAGCCAGTCACTCTCAGATTTGAGCATTGTCATGTGGTTTCACCACAGCCCCCTTGAGTTCACCAAATGTATGGCAGTGGTAGTAGCTGGCTCAGGCTGCAGGATTTCTGGGCCTTCCCTTACCTAGACAACTGGCTGCTTTCAGCAACTTTGAGGGTATTGTTAGTTCATTCAAGTGACTCCTTGCTCCACCTTTGCTTAGCCCTAGGCATTAGAGTGAACTTCAACAAATCCATTATAGAGCCAGTTCAGGCTTTGAAGTCCATACGTTTCCATCTGGACATGAACAGTCAGATTGCCAGGCTTCCTCTGTTAAGGCTATCACCTATAGCCATTCAGACCCATCAGGTTCTCCTTTTCTCAGATGCAACCTGCATCCCTCATGCTTTATCTTCTTGGGCTAAAGGTGGCTGCCATCTTGTTATTCCCTTTAGCCAGATTTTACATGAGGGCTCTTCAGTGGTCTGTTTCTCTCCAGTGGTCTCTGACAAATTATCCTATATGGTTTCCCATGAGAATGATGGAGGAATTTTACCATCACATCTCTTGATGGATAACGTCTGACAGTGCATTGTTGGGTAGCCCTTTTGTTCTTTCTCCTCCTTTGGCACAGTGACCTTGGACACTTCCTTCCTGGAGTTGGGGGGCTACAGATCAAAGGAGGGACAGTGCAAGGTACCTGGTCCAAGTTAGAGGCCAGTTTGCACATTTGGAGATGAGAGCAGTCCTCCTGGCACTGCAGGTTTTTCAAGACTGCCTCCCAAAAGGTGTGATATCGATCCAGACTGACAATATGGCTGTGACTTTGTATATCAACAAACAAAATGGAAGCCAATTTTACCCCTTGTATTGAGAGGCTATGATGGTATGTCACTGGGCATTGTCTTCCCATTGATTTTGATTGTAACACATATCCCAGAAAAATCCAATATCCTAGCTGACAAGTTGAACAGAAGTATTCTGATGCCTCACAAATGGTCTGTCAATCCGGTAGTGGCAATGGAAATTTTCAGCCACTGGAGTAATCCTTGTTGCAACCTATTTTTCACTCCTTACCACACAAAGTGCACAAAGTTCTTTGCATTGATTCTCCAGAAGGGACATTCCTCAAGGAATAATCTATTCCATGCTTGGCCAGTGGTTCTCCTTTATGCATATCTTCCTGACAGTAAAATATTTACGGAAAGCAGCATAGTGCAAAGTGACTGTAATCCTCATAGCCCTCATATGACCCCGACAAGTTTGGTTCCCCTTCCTATGGCCTCCCCTGGTTCACCCTCCATGGGTTCTGAATTCAGAGGTTCATAGGTTCATAGATAGGTACTAGGCTATTGGCTCTAGGGCCTATATAAGCCTAGCCAAATGGTACCCTGGCTTTTGCCACCCAAGACAATTATTTTCCTGTGCCCCTGTTAAGCAGAACCACAGAAGTGATCCCCAGGGTGAATTTCTTATCTCCCATCCAGTCATCAAGATTTTTCTTGAAGCGTGCTAATAAGGATTTTTGTTTGATATAGATAGGTAGTTTGTTCCAGAGTATGGGAAGTCATGGATCTAATCTCATAACCATTGGGTCAACCTCACTCAGATCTCAAATCCTTCAAACTGATCGGTTGGTTGTTTCACCTCCAATGATGGCAAGAGATTCCAAACTACTTGCCATAGTGGTTCATATTCTTTCCTCATACCAAAAGTCTTTCACTATGAAAATGTGTGGCAGCAAATGGAAGACATTTAGTATTTGGAGCATCTTTAAAGTGCTGGATTCTTTTTTTGGCTTCAGCAAACACAGTCGGATTTCATAGCTGGACTTTTTCAGTCAGGGGCAGGCTACTCTGCTGTTAAGGTTTTGTTGGCAGCCATTGCCAATTTTCATGTTAGTCAAGATCATTCCCCTTTAGCTTCCCTGAAACTTTCTAAAACCTTTTTGAAAGGGACAGTTCTTCTCACCCCCCCCCCCCCAGCTGTTGAGAGATTCAGTATCTCCTTGGGAACTATCCTTTATGTTACAGCATTAATCAGGGCTCCCTTTGAGCCTGCTGCTAATGTGGATCTAAAGGTTCTGACTTGAAAGATTTTTTTCTTGGTTGCAGTGACTTCTGCTAAACTTCAGACTTTATCATGTATGCCTCCTTATTGATTTTTCACAAGGACTGGGTATCTATATGAAGTAAATCAGGCTTTTAGCCTAAGGTGGCCTCTGAGTCTGACTTAAATCAGTCTATTCATTTACCAGAATTTTTCTTGGAGTTCAGTAATAAGGGTGAGTACATGCCTGACTGTTCAGATCTTCACCAACAATTAGGAAATCTGACCATTTTTTTATATCCTTCTAAAGTTACCTTGTCCAGATGGCTTACTCACTGTATCTCTTTCTTTTATAAAGTTAATTGATTTCCTTTACCTTACAAACCAAAGGGTCATTCCTGTAGGGTAATTTCTACCTCAACAGCCATCTTTAGCCATACATCCTTGGATGAAACTTGTTCAGCAGCTACTTTGTCTAATACTCATACCTTTGTGAGTCTTTACAAGGTTGACATCCAGTCAAGGTCAAGGGCTATGTTTAGCTCCACCATTCTTCTGAATGTTCTCTTTCTCTCTTTACCTGGCTAGGGACTCTGTCCCACAGGCTGAGGTGGATGAAAGTGACAGCATTGGATATGAAAGTTATATACTTAACCATAATGCAGAATCAGTCTCAATTTCCACCCCTTCCATCCCCTGTCCAAATTTTAATCTGTGTTTTTTTTTTTTTTTTAGTGGATGTTGCAGGCTTTCCTGGAGCCTTCTTCTGTTAGTCCCTTTTTGGTCCTGGTTCAATGTTTCTCAGTTAGTAATTTTATTTAGAAGGGTCCAGTATGGTGGGGGCAGACTTGATCTGAGGAGATGAGGTAGTGCAGGGCATTATGGGAGAGGAACTCAAGCTTCAGAGCCAGCAAACCAGAACTTGAGATGGATGTAAGAAGAAGACAGCACATTTCTATCATCATGGTAAGTACGTAACATTTGCTTTTACAGACTGATAGGAAAAATAAGTCTTCATGGTTAAAGAGTCCCTCTTGTGGAACCCTTTTTGAGGAGCTGTTATTTCTCCACCCAGGAAGTATTAGAATGCCAAGGTGCTGCCTTGCATTACTTCTCAACCCTAACATGAAACTTTTCATTGATTCATTAAGGAAGCTGTTTTGCGGAAAGGACACACCCTGATTCTAGGCTGGCTGTCTAGCTAATCATTTCTTCTTATCATGTACACTGATCCTGACTGTTTTTAATTTCCATACTTCTTTGACTGAGCAAGTCATGGAAAATGTTGTACTCACTTCTGACTCTTTTATGGGTGGGTAGAGTCAACCAAGTGTTCAGTAATGCCCTCTGCATTTCCAGCATGACATGCTATGGTTAGAACTCTGGTCATGGATGACTGCCTTTGTAGAGCTGGATGGCTTAGGCAGCCTTTCTTTAACTATTGCAGCAAACCATCTTGGATACTGCCTTTATGAGTGAGGTCCTTTTTGCTGATCACTTGCAGGAAATACTATAAAATCTCCAAGGAAGGAGTATGGTTCTTTTCCATAACAGAGGGCATGAAAGCCCCTACTTTCTTCTCTTTATAATCATCCAAATCCTGAAGAAAAATAAAGGCTTTTAAGATTCAAATATACGTTGTGAAGTATCAGCCCCACCTTCCCCCAACAGCCAATTGCACAAAATCTCCTAATAGTGGGTCATCTCAGCTAATGCACCAGCAATTTGACTGCTTCCTAAGGGTAGCTTTTCAAGTTCATCCCAAGTTAGAGAGCAATAACTAAAAACAGATTTTGAATGCCACAGGAAAAGGCCATGCCCTTAAAGTTGCTCAGTCTACCCCAGTTTGTACTATACAGACCAGTATATATGTATTTCCCATTTCTTTATGTTTTGGGTGATATTCTGTATAATCCTGGACAACAGAAACATCAGTCTTTACACTGGTTATGTGATATTTTTCATCTCCCAAGTCATATGTTGATAACACAATTTCTTGGAGGATTCTGATATTGCTAGCTAGATTCATCTAGCTACACATGTCCTTCGGAGTTGCACATAAGTTGTCAACAATTTGCCTCAAGTGGCCAGACTTTTATGTACATTGTGCTCCTCTTTGAAATTTCCTTTACCACATTGTTTACTCAAATATTAATTACAGTAACATAAGCCCTTCAGCAGGTCAGCCTTCTGAGTGTTGCATGTTTTTATAACTGGTACTGGGGAAGCCATTCTAAGATGTGTCTAGATTCAGCTGCCTCGTGGCCACACGGGATCATATTTATGGACAGCAATTATCTCTGCCTGTAGTGTAGTATAGTCTATGACCTTCATAGAAGCCACTGAGGGATCTAGATCCTTGGTTACTTTTCAAAGGGAAGTTCAACAATATTTTCTGTTATAATTATTGTGGCTTATGCATTGACTATTTTGGTTGCATCTTTAGACCATCCCCTTATATGGGGTTTATATTAAATCACCAAATGCTTAAAAAAGCGAACGGTTATTGAGCAACCCTATGTAAGCGAAAGCTTACAATGTCGAAGTGTCAGAACAACGATTTTTTTCCCTTGGAAAAAAATCGCTCTTCCAACAAAAAAAAAAATAAAATAAAATAAAAATTAATTTCAAACATTACATTAAGTGGGGGGGCTTCACCCTCCACACCCCACACACACCCTACTTAGCGTTTATATCACATTATCGAAAGATGAAAATAGCGAACACTATTTCATCGGCCCCAAAACATCTAAACATGAAAATATCGAACATTCAGAACAGCAAATTTTTTTCCCATGGAAAAAATTTGCTGCTCCAAAACACATACACACAACACAAGCACATCAAGCAACCACACACACATACACTTAAATTCCTACATCTAACGCTAAACTAAACATACACTACTATCTACCCACTTATCTTAACACAAACCCTAACCCTAAGGTCCGTCACTATCGCACACTCACCTAACCCACGCCCTAACCCTAACTCACTTAAACCGCCCCTAACCCTCAAGTCTATCACTATCGCACACACGCCTAACCCGCTCCCTAACCCTAACTTACTTAACCCGACACTAACCCTAACATACAAACAATCGTACACTTACCTGAACCCAACCCGTAACTTTCCACCTCAGCGCTAAGAATAGCGAAGCCACAGAAACGGCCAACTGAATTCTTTCCTGAGGAAAGAATTCACTGTTCTGCAGCTTCGCTATTCTTAGAGTTCACTGAATAGTGTTTGATATCAGAACATTCGACGTTTTAATACTTCAATGTTCTGATATAGACCCCCTACTTAAATATACCAACTCCGAGACCGCACCACAGTGCCGAAAACAGCAAAGTACTGAAGCAGCCAAGCAAATTCTTTCCCTGGGAAAGAATTCATTTAACACCCGCTTCGATATTTTCCATTTTCAGCATTTTACGTTCGACCAAGATCTTCAGTCTTCTAATATAGACCCCTTATATCTTATCAGATTTTCATATAATAGGACATATTCATCTACAGTCTTATGTAGTAAGATTAGTTTAGTAAGCTAGATTCAAAATAATAGTATTCATTAGCTTTTTTGCACCAGTCCTGTCTGTTGTCCCCAGAAAACTATATCTTCCTCAATAATCCTCTTCTAGACTGTATGATTTAAAACATTATGGCACAGTGTGCCAACAGAGGAACATTCTGATGCATAGTTACCATTAGTTAAATCCTGGTATTAGTTGGAGAAGTCAGCGGTCCTGACATGACTTCATAATTATGTTAAATCATATTATGATGCCCATTGTTAGTTACCAGTGACAATGTAGACATTATTTCCTTCTAACTGTTCTCCTACTCTTCAACACTGCTTCTCTTCCTTAAGATCATGGCCTCATTTCTGCACCATGAAGAAATGGAGTCCTTTTCTGCTCTTTCAGTGACTCAGTCTCTACATTCAGATGTGTTGATGATGACACAGGGAGCCAGTCTTAGGTCTAAGTGGTTCATGGTCAGTGCAGTTCACAGAGTGACATCTGCATATCAGTCCCCAGATCTGAGAGTACTTCTACTGGCCATTAAGGCTGTCGTCTCTCTTGAAGTCCATACCTTTGCTGTTAAGCTCTGGAATTCAGTAATAGTGTGTTTTTAGTGAGCTAACAGGAAGGGATCCACTCTTCTGTCCTTTGCAAGAAAGCAACCCACTTCTGGGAAATGGGCTAGCAGATGACACATTTCCTGAGGTTCATATTAGAATATTGAGCCCTTCTGTAATGAGACTAAAAGCATAGTCAAGATCAAAAATACAAAATGCCACACTCATGAAAATCATTCAGACAAACAATTCACAAACTTAAGACGCGTGTTTTTTTCAGGAGGGTTGTGGTCCTTCATCCACCCTAAAAAAAAGCCCCCTCACCCTGCACTCTAACTATACCACAAACAGAGGAAAAAGGTATCCTGATCTCAAAGACAGTATCCTTCTTTCTGCTTGTGTTGGTATATGTAGTTTATTATTATAAAATTTAAATCCTAATTTGTTTTAATGCTACAAGTTGCTTTTATTATGTCTGTCTATTGCCTAAGCATGTTTAATAATCTGCTCCCTTTTTAATTTTCTTCTTGCACTAATAATTCTTGCTTTGGCCACCTTGTAGTTCTCTCTAATCAGTGTTTCCATTATGGCATTCTACTAGTTCCCTCTTCTCCTGTAATATTTTGCATTCTTGTGTTAACACTATATCTGTTATTAGTTTACCTACACAATAGTGCATTAGACCTATTTCTGCTTCATCATACTGGTATCTCTTAATAGCTCAGTTGCTATGCTCCACTGTTTTATCAGTTTTCTAACACTCTAGGCTGGGTCTTAGACACTTTCTTTAGTCTGTTTCTCTCATTATCTTAATATGTCTGTCCATTTGTATTAGATTAAGGATGTATTACTGTAGGTCATTCTCTCTTTGGCTGACAGCTTCCTCTTGAATGTAACTTTATCATTCTTGTTCTTTCTCTTGCTGAGTAATCTGAAATGGGTTTTCATCTAATTTTCATTATGAAGGCTCCATCATTTTCTTTATGGTATACCTTTAATAAAAGTCTCCTGCTGTCTGTTGTACCATTTCCTGAAAATGTATTGACTCATCTTTTCAGGATATTGTGTGTACTGGAGTCTCCACACTAAAGCTTTCATTCCCCAGTCTATCATATCAGTTTCAGTTTATTGTCTTTATACATTATTAAATTCTTTGATTATTAATACGTACCGTGTTTGTATTTTTATTTTCTTCTTTATAAAGGTTACTGTGTTTGAATATATTTGTATGTATGTATGAATCTTCAAACATTTTTTAAGCTGCAGTAGTCATATTGGTTAGCACAGCCTTCTTTTCAGCACAAGTATTGTACCATATCAGATCTTTTTTTTATTTCCTTTCATATACTTGTGGTTGTATGTGTTCTCTTGGCAGGTAGGATCTGATCTGAGTAAGAATCAAGAGCCAGAGACCATTAGAAGTGTATGCCCCTGAATGTCTGTTTAGGGGTTGAAGGAAGCATGACCCCATAAAGATGAGAACTTGCGATTTTAGAAAATCTATGTAAGATGGTACTAGAAGGAAGTACTTAAATGTTCAAGCTACTAAACAGGGTTGTCTTGAATACAAGCTTATTCTGAGTGCTCACATGTCTAATATTCTCCTCCCTTTTTGTAAAATAGCATGTTTTGTGTAAGGAAACTATATGACGAATTTGTATTTCTCCACATCCCACTGTTTGATTTGTTTTACCAAATTATTTTGCAAATCTAGATAAAAGTATTATAAAAACAGTAAGTACTGACAATTAGGGGATATTTAAATAGTGAGCTTTCATCTAACAAATCATGACTGTATAGACCAGTGATGGCAAACCTTTTAGGCTTGGCATGTCAAAAATTCAAAAGATGCCTAACCTGACTCTGCTGACATGCCCCCCCCCCCGAAAAGAAAATTAAAAAAACATAAAATAAATAAAAATAAAACAGCATATCTCTCAATTTATCAGGGATAAATCTCAACAGAATCAGGGTCAAATCTAAAAATAAGAGACACGGGCAGTTTTAAACTGCTAGTAATATTAATTTGAGACACTGACAGAAAAAATGAACATGAATTAATATACATTTTCTGAAGTAATATAAATAGTCTTTGAGGTTAATAACTTCCTTACCTCTGCAGCAGTGTTGCTGTACTGGCAGGTGGCACAAAATAATTCAATGCACTTCACATAGGTTCATAGTTGTGTACTAGGCTAATGGCCCTGGAACCTTTACAAGCCTAGCCCATAGCATTACCCTGGCATCGTGCCACCCAACCTTAGTTCCCAGTGCCTCTGTTGAGTAGAGCCACAGGAGTAATCCCCGGGGTGAATTTTCTATTTCCCATCCACTCATAAAGATTTCTCTTGAAGAGGGCCAGTGAGGTGCTCTGTTTGACATGATTGGGAAATCTATTTCATAGCATGAGCAGTCTCTGAGTTATGAACCTGTCCCTCCAGCATGTTTGTTTGATTGTGGTAATGAGGTAGAGGTCTCTGGAGCATGTGGTGCGGATGGATTTCTTTAGATGTAGCATTTCTAACAGAGCTTGGTCAGGCATTGCTTTTGTAAGTCAAGCAGAGATAAGAGACAGAGAATAGTTGGAGTTTTTTGAGTCTGTCCAAACAGGACAAGTGTTTAAGGCCTAGGATCCTCTTTGTGAGATATTTTTGCAGCCTCTCCAGTTGTTGAAGGTGTCTAGTGAGGTACATGCCAAATGAGGCATTGTACTCGATGACTGGCCTAATGAAGGAAGAGCAGAGGGAGATGATGACCTCTTTCTTCCTGGATGCAAAACCCTTAGTAATGAGATGAGCAACAAATGCAAAAGCAGATGTTCTTCGTGTTTCACTGTTGCAGTCATCACACTTGGGTTATCCTGCCAGGGGTAGCCGTCAGTCGGCCCGAATACCAGAGGCTTAGTATTTCTGCGTCGGTTGCTTTCACTCCAAGACTGACAACAGATCATCAGTGGTATAAAATCATGCAGCCAATGCCATTACATCAGTCTTTCTTGCCAAGGAGCCCAAAGCAGAAGCAGTTCGCACGAGTGCCAGTCGGCCGCTACCTGAGGTTTTTTTTCCGAATTGTAGTTGAAGTCTTCTAAAGTTAAGTACCTCATTGGGGATCCTTTTTTCTTGCTCTAACCAATGTCAGAAAAAGTTAACAATTGTCTTGCCTGTGGAAAGCAAATACCACACTGAGACTTCCATTCTTACTGCGTCACCTGTTTAGGCCCATACCATGATGTCCCTTCCTGTTGCTTTTCTGCTTTGTTCAATGCCAAAACTATATGTCGTCAGGCCCTTATTGTAGCTAAATATTTTCGCTGTCAATCCTCGTATTCCAATATGGCTTTGGTAAGCCATCCAACTACCGATCTTCCGAAAAAATGTAAGGATAAAGACAGAGACAGACCACACAGGTCCAAAACTGCCAACGACGCTTCCGTTAAGCTAGTTGTCAGTTCTCCGGTCCTCAGTGAGATGTTTTTGCAGCCCCTGATGCCCGCTTCTGTGGATTCACAGGCCGCTACTGAGACCTGTTTGGAGTCCGGTATGCCGCAACACTCTTCATCGACTAAGGATCCTGCGGATGTCTCTACCTTGGATGGGTCCAGAGTCACTGAGCAGGCACCGGCTTCTGAGGAAGTTCTTTTCACTACAGATACTAGACACAAACCAACAACCTCTTTCACATCTTCAGTTCTTTCTAAAACTACCAAGTTTCTAAGGCCCAGGGTACGAACTACGCCTAAAAAAATGACCCAAGCTCAGGCACCTGCTTCCATGCTTCAGTCTCAAATGCTTAAAATGGCGGAAGACCTTATTATGCTTATTAGAGGAAGCCAAGCTACCCCTTCCAAAAGAAAAAGACTTGTCCCCAGTAGTTTTATCTGAACAGGAGTCCGATGACTGTGAGGTTTCTGAATATGAAGACATGCAACCCCTCTCTGCTTATGAGGATTCTGATGCAGAGGAATCCATTCCTTCAGCCTCTCCTCCCAAGGATTTTTCATTTGGTGAAACCCTACATACTTTAAGGGAACATTTCCAATGGGAATGTCAGGACTATCCTCAGTCAAAAAAGAGACTCAGAGAATTCTTAGATTTACCACAGCACAAACCTTTAGCCATTCCTCTTGTCCTGGATGTTGTGGATGATGTTTTTATGGAATCCAGTTTGACTCCTAACACCCTTCATCCTGCTCCCAGGAAACCTGACAGGTACTACAGAGTCCCTGACTCTTATAAATTCCTTTTCAAAAATTCTACTGCTGACCCAGAGGTCATCTCCCTAGGACCTAAAGGAATTAAAGCAACCTCAGCTAATAATCCTACCCCCTTAGACAGGATTTCCCGAGCTTTAGACAGATGGGGTAAAAAGTATACACCTCTGCAACTCTTACTATTAGAGCACTAAATTGTCAGTTCCACAAGCTGAAATATCAGCAGCATACCATGGAACTCCTCAAATAAAAAATATCTTCCTTTCCTGCTTATGCCGAAAATAAAGAATTACAAGAGCTTATGCATTCTGCAAGCCGAGTTACTAAACACACCTTGCAATGTGGCTTTGGCACCCTAGAAGCATCTTGCAGGAAAGCAGTCACTGGTTCTGTTCTTAGAAGGCATGCTTGGCTTAAGGAACAGACCTTGCCAGGCCATATCAAATCAAAATTATTGGACGCACCATTGAACAAAGACAATTTGTTTGGCACCAAGGCAGAAGATGGAAGAAAAAGCTAAATCTATGCAAACAGTTAAAGACTTTTTACAGGTCCAGCCTCCGAGGTTTAGTAGGCATTGCCCCTCCAAACACTGGTCCTTTCCGGCCCCCTCCAGGCCAGCTCAGCCTAGACCCAGAGGAAACACACCTCCCAGACAGCAGTCCCAGGGAATGCAGAGATCTAAGCAATGGAGTTCTTCCTCTTCAAAAACAGGGAGTGCTAAGCCATCCCCTTATGGTAAAAACTCACAATGACTTTACACCTCCACCCCTTACCTCTGCCCAACTGCTTGTACCCCTAGGAGGAAAACTCTCCTTCCATGCAAACAACTGAGCCTCTATTACCAACGACTGATGGGTCCTCAACATAGTGTCCCAGGGATACACATTTTATTTCCACACTCTGCCAACCCCAAAAGGGTTCCCAGATCTTCCTCCAAACCAGTGGGCAGAGGCCAAAAAGCAAGTCCTTTCCCTACTCTCCATGAGAGCAAGCACCATGTTCCTGCAGACCAGATAGGCCAAGGTTTCTATTCCAGACTCTTCCTGGTATCCAGAAAAGAGGGCACCTGGCACCCAATCCTTGACCTATCCATTCTAAACACCTTTCTGGTGATACCAAAATTCAAAATGCTCACCCTCCAGCAGCTTCTTCCTATGCTTTCCAAGGATGCTTGGTTAGCCACCCTAGACGTAAAGGAGGCCTACCTGCACATCCCAATCAGGGAATCTTGCAGGAAATATCTACGTTTTAGGGCAGGATCTATGCACTTTCAGTTCTCTGTGCTTCCCTTTGGCTTATCCACTGCTCCCAGAGTTTTCACAAAATGCCTGGCTCCAGCCATTGCTTTCTGCAGACAAAGAAATATTCAAATTTACCTATACTTAGACGATTGCCTGATTCAGGCAGACAGTCAGGAAAAGCTATTACAGCACCTGACCTTTGTAAAGGACCTACTGACCTCCCTGGGGTATACTATCAACAAAACAAAATCAAAACTAATCCCCACACAAAAAATTGTATTCCTGGGAGCAAGCTTGGACACAGCATCCCAGATGGCATTTCTTACTCCAGAAAAACAAGCCTACCTGACAGACTACTTCTCTCAACTAGCCACCAGAACTCAGTTATCTGCAAGGAAATTCCTGCAAGCTGTAGGGTTCATGGCCTCCTGCATTCTACTCATTCCATATGCCAGACTGCATATAAGGAAACCTACAATGGTACCCAAAAAGACTTTGGTGTCAACACTGTCAAGACCTGGAAACTATCATACCTGTGATACCCTGTCTAAGGAAAATTTTTCTGTGGTGAGCAGCAGCATGCAACCACAACAAGAGTCTTCCCTTCTCACAATCCCACGCTGCCCAGACCCTCACCACAGATGCATAAGACTATTACTGGGGTGAACACCTGGACGGCAGGTGCATTCAGGGTCATTAGAGCCCAAATCAAATACATCTGCATATCTACCAAAAAGAGATGCTAGCTGTTCAGCATGCCCTGGCAGCTGTCAGACCCCTGCTCTCCCCGGGGCCTCTAGTGATCAAAACAGACAATACCACAGTGATGTGGCATATCAACAAGCGGGGAGGGACTCACTCTTATCCTCTCTCCAGGCTTGCCATGACCCTTTGGCACACGGCCTCAACCATGCAAATACGCCTGCTAGCACAATTCCTGCCAGGCTCCTTAAACTCTCTGGCAGACAGCTTAAGCAGAAACCTGCTAGACCCACATGAGTAGCAGCTAGACCACAGAACCTTCAATCTTGTAACCCAGAAATGGTGCACCCCAAAGGTGGACCTCTTTGCCTCCCACTCCAATCATCAGCTCAACAAATTCTGCACCAGGGAACCTCACAGCAAGGCCTGGAAAGTGGATGCTCTATCCTTCCAATTGGTAAACCTTTTGATCTACCCATTTCCCCCTCTACCACTCATTTCAAGGGTACTGCTCAAAATAAGGAAGGAAAAACCAAGGGCAGTCTTGTTTGCCCCAGACTGGCCATGCCAGCACTGGTACCCACTGCTGCGCAGTCTGTCACCCCTGCCACCATGGCACCTACCACAGATCCCAGCACTCCTGACCCAGAAGAATGGAGAATTCATGCATCCACAATTGCAGACCATGAACCTGGCAGCCTGGCTTATTCCATGACCTCTCCTGAAGCTGCCAGCCTAAGTAAACAAGTCCTGGTTGTTATACGTGAGGCCAGACACCCCAGCACTAGAAAATCCTCTGCTAACAAGTGGAAAAGATTTTGCACCTGGATCCAGGCTAAGGGAGCTGAAATAGCACAGCCCCTCCCTACCTGTCATCCTGGATTACCTAGCAGACCTACTGCACAGGGGTCTATTCTTCTCTTCTATTAAAATTCATGCCTCTGCCATCTCTGCTCATTACAGCACAGAGCCACCTCTCTTCTCACACCCTCTCATCAAACAGTTCCTAAGAGGGGCTAACAACTTAAAGACACCCAGAAGAGCTCCTACCCCAGCTTGGGACCTTAACTTTATGTTGGAAAAGCTCACCCTACCCCCCCCCCCTTGAGCCTGCAGCTTCAGCAGAGTTAAAATTCCTCTCTTGGAAAACAACCTTGCTTCTGGCCATCACTTCAGCTAGAAGTGTTTCAAAGTTACAAGCAGTCATGGCTGTAGAGCCCTTCATCATTTCCATGCTGACAGGGTCTCCCTCAGGACTAACCCATCCTTCATGCCTAAAGTGGTGTCCACTGTGGCTCTCAACCAATCCATTCATCTGCCCACCTTTTTCAGTAACCCACAAAACAAGGGGGAAAGGATTTTGCACTCTCTAGATGTACTCAGACAGCTCAGATTCTATCTGGATAGGACTAAATCTTTTAGAAAAACTGATGAATTGCTAGTCAGCTTCGCAGCAGGGGCAGAGGGCAAAGCCATATCCAAAAAAACAGTCTCCAAATGGATAGCACACTGCATCCATTTCTGCTATAAACAGCATGGGAAACCACCCCTAAAGGGGGTCAGGATGCATTCCTCCAGGGCAACCTCCACCTCTGCAGCTTTTCTCAGAGAGGTCCCCACCAGGGACATCCTGGAGGCTGCAACATGGACTTCTATTCATACCTTCACAAAGCATTACCACCTGCCTATCTTCTCCAAATCCAGGGCAGGCTTTGCCACTGCAGTCTTGCAGAGCACCCTAGCCATCCCCCAGTCTTCTTGACTGCCTCCACCCTTTTCTTCAGCTTTGGGAATCAGTCCAAGTGTGATGACTGCAGCAGTGAAACACGAAGAACATAGTACAGTTGTGTATACTTACCATAAATGTAGATGTTCGAGTGTATTCACTGTTGCAGTCCTAGTTTCCCACCCTCCATCCCCCTTGTCTCTCTCTCTCTCTCTCTCTCTCTGTGTCTCTCTCTTTCTCTCTCTTCCTCTCTCCTTACAGGGAATATTTGGTATTTACTTTCCACTGGTGGTGTTCTTCCACCATAACCTAGCTCCCTGTTTGGGAGCTCCTGACAGTTGGGGGCAAGAAAAACTGATGTAATGGCGTTGGCTGCCTGATTATATACAATTGACGACCTGATGTCAGTCCTGGAGCAACAGCAACTGACGCAGAAATACTAAGCCTCTGGTATTCAGGCTGACTGAGGGCTACCCTTGACAGGATAACCCAAGTGTGATGACTGCAACAGTGAATACACTCGAACATCTACATTTATGGTAAGTGTAAACAACTGTACTCTTCTTTGATAACTTGGGTGTTGGTGCTCGCTGGTGTGTCAAAAATGTCATGGCGTGTCACTTATGACACGTGTCATATGTTCGCCATCACTGGTATAGACTCTGCATCTCATTGCCAGCTTAGTTTTAAATACATTTAAAACTACTTTCAATAAATATTTTAATAATGAACATTACCAAGTACTTTACACTGTGCTGTAAGGAGTGCCTACTATATACTGAATGCAAATATTTTGTTCTTATTTTGCAAGTGAACACCTGGCCATGAAAACCAACAAGATTAAAGCATTGTTCTTCATCACCCCACAGAATAAGCAAATACTTGCATCCCTAGCCCTCTGAGATATAGTACACTGCCCAGAGAAATTGTCACTTCTTTTAAATAACTAGACATAGCTCCTAGACTCTAGTTTAAACATGACAAAGCCCATCAATAACATGATAGCACATGTAAACTCCAACCCTTTTGGATGGTGACATACTGCACAGTTTCTCACTTGAGAAGATAGATATGAAATCAGTAAAAACATCCTTCATCTGCAGCTTAAATATGTCCTACAATTACTGGATTATGCCTCCTTTAAAAGCTTCACAAACTTTCAACCCTGCCTAATAAAATATGCAAATTTATTCTTCTGATGTTTCACACTTAAACTAATCTTACTGTCTGAAAATGCAATTTCTGTTTGTGAACATGGCGTAGTATAATTTAACAAAGTGAAGTTCTGATTTAAATCACAAATGCAGTTTTCCAAGGAATACTTGTTCCACCCACTATACAAAATACATCATCAATGAAATACACACAGAATTTGATTTTTACAAATACCTCTTGGATTAAATGAACATTTTCACCCACCCTGGCAAATTGGCATTAACAAACAAAGATGTTAATGTAGCCCCATAACCACCCGTTTCTTCTGTTTATAAAATTTGTCTCCAAAAACAAAAATTTGATGAGAATTAATTAATCAAAATCTAAATTATGTTGTGACATAAATGAGTTTAACTAACTAAAATATGTCTCATAATATCTAGTCCTAGATGGGAAATCATCAAAGAGATATTATGTGTACAGTCACCATAAAAATCTAGATCCCAGAGGTGAAATATGTATTTGCCCAACATTTCAAGAAAACCCAGAAGGCTATAACAGAGGAAATGCATTTCTGTACCGTTGTTGGGTCTTTCGGCTTTTCCCGGTTAGGGGTCGCCACAGCGGAACTCCGGTCCGCTAATGATTGGCAGTAGATTTTTACGTGCCGAGTTGCCAGCTCTGACGCACAACCTTCAATGAAGGTACGCCCATTCATGCATGTCTCCACACAGAAGACGCTCTAGCTGAGAATTGAACAGGACAACGTCTTACTGTGAGGCGACAATGCTACCACAGCACCACCACCGCAGTAAATGCATTTCTGTACCAATGGGCTTAAATTCTCTCTAAAGAATTGGTTTTAAATGATGATCAGAAGAATTCTTGTGCACCTTCGGTATCTAAAGGAATACCCCCAATTATTAATGTTTCCTTGCTAGAAAACCATAGTCATTGAAGTCCTGCTTTAATGCCATAATTCTAATAAAACATATGTACATAACGATAGAAACTTTTCACTGCATTGTTATGGAGGTTCTTGCAAGTATCATTGTAATTGAAATGTTTAAACACTTTGTCACATTCTGTAGTTTGCAACATGATAATAATTGAGCCCCCCTTTGACAGCAATCATAACTCTATGATTACTATTTTGTGACTTCTTCAAAGTTTTTCTTTCACTGGAAAGCATGCTGTAGGATTTAAAACATGGGGAACTGCAAATGCATTTTTATGTCTCTTGTGTATATTTTCAAAAACATTCAAAGGGGATAACAATATTAGGTAAATTTTTTTTTCTAAAAGATGACACCTCAACTTGTCCAGGAAATTTGCTTAGTACCAGATGTCTTTTCAGCTTTCTTGTATATGGTTTTATAGATTCATAAATTCACAGACTGTTACTAGGCTAACAACCCGGGGGGGGGGGGGGGGGCTTTCTAAGCCTAGCCAAGTTTTCCCAAAAGAATAATGATGGCCCTGTGTAAATTTCCTATTCCTCATCCACTGCTCGAAGTTGTGCATAAACTGGGTAAAAGATGGAAAGCCTGTTCCACAGAAAGTCTCTGGGACACATATCTGTCTCTTCAGCATGTTCTGTTTAAGTCACAGATAAAATTCAGGTTTCTAAACCTTGTATTTCTGGTATTCTTTGACTTACAAAGATGCAGGAGATTCATAAGTATGTGGTTTGTGGATGCCTTATAAGCCAGGCATAGTTCCCCCTCAGCATTCTATATAAGGCTGTGTAGAGGGAAAGGGCTTTAAGGCACTATGCAGAAGGCAGGTTTGTTACGCCTTGTATTCTTTCTGTAAGAACCCTCTGAGGTCATTCTAGTTGTTGCATATGCCTGGTTAGGTACATAACAAAGGGAGCATTGTACTCTATGATTGGTCTGATAAGGGCAGAATACAGTAGGGTAATGCCCTCTTTGGACCTAGATGTCATGTCCTTACTTATAATTACACAACATAAAAGGATTTCCTCACCACTTTGTCTACATGGTGGTTGAAGTTAAGGCTACTGTCTACGTGCATACCCAGATCCCTGAAAACTTGGTCGACTCTTAGGGATGTATTATTAACATGGTAATTAGCTAGAATGGTTGACTTCTCAAAGGATGCAATTATGCATTTTTTGACATTGAATGTAAGACCATGATTTTGGCACCATTTGTTGGTAGACCTTCTTGAAGAATGCTAGTGTCTGCAGGGGAGTCTATGATAACTCCCAGCTTGCAGTCATCTGCAAACTTAGTCAGCCGTAAACCTTCAGCATTTGCTTCCATTTCAGAGAAATAGATGCCTAAAAGGAGCAGACCCAGTACCCATACCCTGGGGGACTCCACTAGTGACTGGCCCCTTAGTGGAGTTGGTCTTACCTATTTTGACCTCCTGGGTCCTATCAGTGAGCCAGTTGGCTATCCAGCAGGTGATAAAAGGCTTTATACCTAAATTATTGAGCTTATCTATAATGCCTGAGTGAGATATTGTATCAAAAGCCATGGTCAGGTTGAGTTAAGCTGTGTGCATAGCCTTATCTTCATCCAGTGCTTTGGTGACCCTCTCAAAAAGTCAACCAGATTTATTGGGCATGACTTTCCTTTAACAAAGCCGAACTGTGATGGATCCAGCATTTGCAGGTTACCAATGTCCTCATTTATCATGTCCCTGATGATTTTTTCCATTGCCTTATATATGAGAGGTTGGTAAGACTTATGGGCCTGTAGTTACCCGGATCAGTGGTTGGACCTCTTTTGTGCAGGAGAATGACTGCATCCAACTTCCATTTCTTGGGCCAAAACCTGACTGAAGGCTCCAATTTAAAAGTGATTCAAGTGGACCACAGAGGTCATGTTTCATGCTGTTTATTAAACATTGCAGGATGTTATTGGAGCACATTGATACAGTGTGTTTTGGCCTTGAAAAGTGCATTGATGACCTGTTCCCTAGTAATGATTGGGGGATTGCGTTATGTAGCATTTCCTTTGAACTACAGGGCCGAGTGTGTGTGTGTGTGTGGGGGGGGGTTGAGCTGAACATGTCAGCCAAAAGGTTGGCAATGGCATCTGGTTTATTGTGGGTGATGCCATGAACAATACGTTTTTCACATTGTTGTATATTTCCTCTGACGTTATAGACATTGCTGTAGAAAGCATTGTGGTTGTCCTTTGCCTGATAAGCTATTTTTTAACAAATGTAGCCTTTGAAGTTTTAATTAACCACTCTTAGATGCTTGTTTAGATTGGTCAGGGGGCTTTAGTTATGTATAGCTTTTTTCCCCCTAAGGTTGACCAAGATTTTTTTTATTTTGTTGTATAACCGATTGATATTGTGATTCCGCCAGGTTTGTTTGTCTTTTGAGTTTGTCTTATTCTTAAAATGAATGGGCACAACTCATACAGCTCATACAGCTATCAACATGGCTGGCTTTGGGGGTGCTTGGAATTTAGTCAAGGTGTTGCTTATAGAGAGAGGCTAGTCTTGAAATAGTTTCTAAAGGTTTTTTGGCTTTGCTGGATCCCCAGATTGAATTTTTATTTCAAATAATACTGCCTTATGGTCAGATCCGACAAGCAAAGATATTACATTAAGTGAGGAACATCGGTCCTCCATATTAGTGAGCACAAGGTCAAGGATGTTTGTACCCCTAGTAGGAGAATGGACCAACTGTTCCAGGATGTTGGTATTAACAAAGTTTAGGAATCGCTGGGCTTGTGCATTAGAAGTGGTGTAAGATTCCCAATCTATAGAGGGGTAGTTGGGATCTCCTATGAATATCATATTGGGTTGAATGGTGAGGGAGTCTGGTTACACTGAGATAGGTAGCATGTATTTGTAATTGCCCTTCACCAAATGCACAAATATGAATGGTACAAAGGAAGACCCAGTTGAAGCCCTTTCACTTCTTCTAGACTTAGTCCAACTTTAGAAAGATTGATCAGTTCTGTTACTTCTTCAAATAATGCCCTCACATTCTTCATCTCCATCTTCTTCTTGGAAGAGTTCAAACCCCAATGATGTTTTACTTGTCCCTAAAAGCAGTCCCCTTTCTTGTCTTGTACCTTTTTCTGTTGGTTAAAAATCACATTTCTACCTAATTAATGACTGCAGGTGCTCCTCTGAACCAAGCACAGTGACCTTCTCAGCAGTCTGTTGTTGTTAGTATATGTTCCTTAAAAAGCTTGCCCATTGGTTGCTTTTGAGAAATTATTCCCATGTTGATTGGGTCATTTTCCTTTAGGTAAATAATTTTGTAATCTGTTTCTGATGAATACTTAATCTGGTCTCTTTGAATGTTTTCATCTTTTAATTTATTTATTGCTATTTGATGACTGTTGGTAAATTGGTCTGTTGACCCTTTTCAGCCATGACCCAGGGTCATAGAGCAGTATCCAGGATACATTGTATAAGCAATTTACAACAAATACAACTACATTGGCAGTATTTATATCAAATTGATTAAAAAAAGAGTGCGACAATATAACACGTATACATATTTGATTCTTAAGCAGAAAATGAATGAAACTTCGATTCTTAAGCAAAAAATGAATTAAGTATTACCTGTAATAGTTGCAAGTGGATTCACAAAGGACATGTTCATTAAGGACTATTTTAAAGTCCTCACTAGTTATTTCAAAATGGCCAAAATTAAAAAAAAATATCTGTTCATAACAAAAATGCTACCAGTGTCTCTAACCTCTGTAATGAAATTGTTTAGCATCTGATATTGTCCATTTCATTATGCATCACGAATGTGTCTTCGGATGTGTCCTTGGATCCGACTCGGCCATTTCTTCCAGACATACAATCTGAGCCTCAAACTCCTGCCTCTCCCAGAATGCCTCACTCCTCTTCAAACCTTTAGATCTCGTTTTTGTCGTCTTCCAGCACAGACACAATTCAGAGCCTCCATTCAACTATAGTCTTATTAGCTATTTTTCTCTCCCGGTTAGTTTATAGCATTTCTTTATTTATAGTGTTAACCTCCCCTCCCTTCTAAGGTACCTTTTGTTTGTCCGTTAGCTTTTCCTTGGCGTTAGTATTCTTTTCTGCCAGTTTGAATTTATTCATAAAGAAGTCAGAGTTTCACATGGTTATGGTACGGTCCCATTCTGCCACTTCTGCACAAGGACAACTGGATGTGCTCTGTTGATCTCCGGAACCTGTACTATCATGTCAAAATAGACAGGCACTCCAGGAGTTACCTGCGCTTCAGGTTGGGAGGCAATCATTACCAATTCAGAGCACTGTGCTTTGGCCTCACCACTGCCCCCCAGGTGTTCACCAAATGCATGGCAGTGGTTGCAGCTCACCTCCATCTGCAAGGTTTCCAGGTGTTTCCTTACTTGGACAATTGACTCCTAATGACACCTACAAGGTATCAACTGCTTCAGGCTGCTCAGGTTACATTGCACATGTTCCATCACCTGGGAATCACAGTGAACACGGCAAAATCCAAGATGGCTCCTGTACAGGAAATCAAATTCATAGGGATGCAGTTGAACACAATCACACAGATAGCAACCCTACCCCACCAGAGAATAAGATCCTTAAAACAGCAGGTTTAACTTTTGCTAGACACCCTGACTCTGCCAGCTCGACTGGTCCTCATGGCCCTAGGACCCATGTCAGCTGCCATTCTTCTAGTGCACATAACCAGGTTCTTCATGAGAGTTCTCCAGTGGATCCTAGTGGTACAGTGGTCTCTTTGATGCTATCCTTTGTCAACCCCAGTCAGGCCAACTCTGATTTGCAGGTGTCAGCTGCAATGGTGGATCTGTACAGACAGCCTCCATCTCATAAGACCTTTCATTCTTCCCCCTCCTACGGCCACAGTGACCATGGACGCCTTCCTGTTGGGGTGGGGGGCATTTTAAGGTAAAGATGATCCAAGGCACATGGTCCACAACAGAGACCAAATTGCACATAAATGTACTGGAGATGAGGGCGGTCCTTCTCACATTGCAAATCTTTCAGGACTGCCTTCCTGTGGGGACAATTGCACTTCTCACGAACAATATGTCAGTGGTTTGGTACCTCAACAAGCAGGGGAGAACCAGCACATACCCGCTGTGCTGGGGAGGCCATGAGCATTTGGGAATGGGCAGTTTCTTCAAACTGCTTTCTCATTGCAACACACATCCCAGGGGAATCCAGTGTTCTGGCAAACAGACTGAACAGATCAATTTTAAGTCCACTCGAGTGGTCCCTGAACCAGTCAGTAGTGAAAGTGAATCAAATATTCAGCCATTGGGGCCAGCCTTGCTGCGACCTTTTTGCCTCTTCCTTAAACAACAAGTGCAGCAAGTACTTTGCTCTGATCCCCCTCCCCTTTGGAGGAGTCACCCAGGGATGCTTTAGTCCATATTTGGCCCCAGGGTCTCCTGTATGCTTATCCACTGCTTACCCTCTGATTCCCCTGATACCCAAAGTTCTGCAGAAAGCCAGCAAGTTGAAGATCAGTTTAATCCTCATTGTCCCTAAATGGCTTCGCCAGGTATGGTTCCCCTTCCTGCGGTCTCACAGCAAATATCCTCCTTGGATACTGGATCAGTCCCAGGCAGGATCTGATTTCGAATTCGTTGGAATGCCAGATTCCCTATCTCTGATCCCTGAAACTAGCTGCTTGGTTTCTCCACTTCCAGTTGTTGTTGTTGTTGTTTGTTTTTTCAGCTTTTCTCGGTTAGGGGTCGCCACAGCGGAACTCTGGTCCACAAATGATTGGCAGTAGATTTTCATGAACGCCGAAGTGCCAGCTCGACATTCAATCTTCAAAGAAGGCACGCCCATTTACGCATGTCTTTCAAACGCCCACCCAACCGCGGGGAGGACATGCCGACTCCACACAGAAGGCACTCCTCGCACTCCAGCCGACAATCGAACGGGAGAACCTCTTGCTGTGAGTCAAGGCTAGCCTCCCCTGTTCGAAAAATTATTTTTGCTTCTCAGAAATCTTCCACCAAGAAAGTATATCATAATAAATGGAAGAGATTTCCATTTGGGATTCACAAAAGAATATTGATCCCTTTTTCTGGTTCAGTCCTGGACATCCTTATGTTTCTTAGCTCGCTTTTCCAGCACAGTGCTAGTTTTTTCCACTTTAAAGTTGCAACTTGTGGCTGTCATGAATTTCCATGTAGGGAGAGGCAATAGTTTTCCCTTTACTGTTTCTGCTTCTAAACTGTGTCGGGCCTTTTTGAAAGAGGTTTTTCATCTCAGGCCTCTGATAAAAGATCCTTCTCCTCCTTGGAATCTCACCTTGGTACTACAGGGACTTACCCAGAAACCATTTGAACCTGCTAGCTCATGTGAGTTAAAATTTGTATCTTGGAGGACTGCTTTCTTAGTGGCCATTACTTCAGCTAGAAGAGTGTCAGAACTGCAAGCTTCGTTTTCTCAACCACTATATATAACTTTCATCAGAGACAGAGTCTCACTTAGAACAAATCCATCCTTCATACCAAAGGTCATCTCAGATGCATACATTAACCAGACTATTCACTTGCCTGTATTCTTCCCTAATTACTCAAGTAAAGGCAAACACATGCTGCATGCATTGGATGTACACACAGTTCTGTTTTTATTTACACAGGACTAGATCTCACAGGAAATCTGAACAGTTGTTCATTGCCTTTTCTGCAAATATGTTAGGTTAGACTGTATCCAAGTTGACTTAAGCCAAATGGATTATGGATTTTATTTCTGCAGTTTACTCTCAACAAGGCCAACAATTTCCCCATCTAGTTAGAGCTCACTCTCCCAGATCTATGTCTACTTCATCTGTCTTCTCTGCAAGGACTCCTATTGATGAAATTTGTGCCGCAGTTACTTGGTCCACAGCCAATACCTTTATATCTCACTACAAGTTGGACATCATTTCCAGAAACAGAGCATCCTTTGGTTCCATAATGCTCAGGCATATCCTTCCTTGATGTCCTCCCAGGGTTTGTGTAGCTGGGGACTCTGACCCATTCGTGATGCATAATGAAATGGACAACATCAGATTAGAAATGATGTACTTATCATAGCTTGGCATCTGTGTTGTTCATTTTCCTTATGTATCACATCCCACTCTCCTTCACCCTTCCTTTTACAGCTAAGAGTGATATAGAGGATAAGGGAACCCACTGGTTCCTAGTTTCGGCTCCGGTTCATTGCTTTCTTGTCTGTCTAGTACTGTTGTTCTGACCATCTTTAGGAAGGGGCAGCAAACTTGATCTGAGGGTTTGAAGAGGAATGAGACATTGTAGTAGAGGGAGGAGTTTAAAGCTTGGATCTTATGTCTGGAAGAAATGGCCAAGTTGGATCCAAGGACATATCCGAAGACCCATTTGTGATGCATAATGAAATTAGACAACACAGATGCCAAGTTATGGTAAATACATAACTTCTATTTTAGATCTCATTTCTAAGAGATCTCAAACTAATTTCATTGCCTTTGACCATGATATGCATCAAGTTCACACCAGTTTTATCAAAACAACAGTGTAATTTCTGTAAACATATCACTACATGGATTTGCACCACTGAGAAATTTGTCTATCATTAAAACCCTTGAGGACTGCATCTGCTTCAGTGTCTTGCTTCCATCGGCTGCAATGATAGGCCTCCAGTGTCCCTGTGGCTATGTCATTGATAAAGTGACTTATTGGCAAATGAATGGCTCTGCTTTGTAATCTTAGACATAAGATTAAGAGACTGAGTTAGTAAAAAGATTCGCTGTACTTCCTGGAGCAGCCTGTTTCTAATGGAAACATAGTTTGACTGCACATGTTTAAGCCAAAATGCATGCAAGCAGTTTGTGTGGTAGTGTTGTTGTAAAAGGTGATGACTGATTTGATTCATATTGTTGGTTTACAGTTTTACCACAGTATTATCCTAATATGCTCTTGTTGAATTGAGCTCTGGCTGCTGTGCCATGGATAAACATTGTGTATACAGGAGTACTATCCTTTGCTTGCCTGCACATTGTAGGGATGAGGCAATCACTGCATTGTGGAAACTATCACCTCCCCAAGTTGCCTGATACCGGAGGGCATTATAAGTAGTGGGGTGCAGCCCCACAAAACAGCAAAGCTCTCACAAAAAGGAGCAAATGATGTAGTATGTTTAGATAGGTTCAAAAGTTTAGCTGTGTGTGCCACATGTTGTGGAATAAGAGGTGACACTATGTTTGCAGCGCTTCTGAAAATTCATTCTGTGTTTTTGTGAAATATGAATAGATTTAAGTGATCGTAAAACAGCAGTAGTGTAAGATTTGTGCTGACATAGATGAGACAACTGGAAGGTGCTGGTTCGGCGTGTGGGTCATGACTTGGGGTTATATGAATTGCGAATAGATATTAGTACTTATGGTAATATTTAGCATAAGATTGGTGGTGATGCAGATGGTTGGTGATTGGGGATTATATGAATTATGAATTTGAGTAGTTGTTTTAATAGTTAACATAAGATTAGGGATGATGAAAGATGCTGGCTCAGAAAGCAGGTGGTGAATGCAGCACGATTCCTGTGGAAATCATAAAAAGAGAAAATGCTTTACTGTGGCCTAAAGACTAAATATTTGCTAAGGTTAGAGTGGCCTTTTCACCTTTTTAGTGACTGTTGACTGTTAATAGCCTCCTGTTTTCTGTTGTTTCATTCATTTTTTATTTGCATTTTAGTTATATGTGCTTTGTTTAGCATGAGACAAGTGCTTATTTGCAAAAGAATCACACAGGCTTTTATTTTAAATTCTTCTCATTGTTTGTTTATTTTAGGAACAGATGTCTCAGGTACTAGACGCCATGTTTGAAAAACTGGTTAAAGCTGGAGAACATGTGATTGATCAGGGTGATGATGGCGATAACTTCTATGTTATTGAAAGGTAAGCTGAAACTTAAAAAAATACATGCATGAGTAAAAGAAAAAAGAAAACCTAATGGATGATAAAAGGTCATTTGGCATTTAATAACTGACGAGAGAAAGAGACTGTAGCACTTCTGTGTCATCCTTGCTTCACAGGCATTTCCAAAATGAGCATTGCAAATTCAATTGTATATTTGTTTTGTATAACAAATATCATGGGGAGAGTGGCTTTTACATCCAAAGCTGAAAGGACTAAGCCAGAGTACTTACAAACTTTTCTGGCCGTGAGTGTTAAACTGCAGAAACACCAACCACAGCTTCATGTTTTAATAGCTATTGGCAGGTATAAAAGCAGAAGATTTCCAAAGGTTTCCCTAAATCTTTTTTTCATGATTCCTAAAGTGGGTCCTGACTGATTTAATAGTATTCTTTTCCTGTGTATCCCAGTATAAGATTCTTTTTGCTCACATTCACTAAAGCTGTGACCCTTTAATCCACATTAATGTTCCCAACTGCTAGGTTGAGATATGTTCAACTCTATAATTTTTCACTCTTTTTGTTTCTGATTGCACTGCTGGGATCTTCTCCATGGAGAAACTGTCAGAAAGGGCGTAAATTTGATGCTGAAAGAAATCATAATGCCTAAGCCTCCCTACCCTAATAAGTGCCCATTTTCTTAGTATATAGCAAACTGAGGCCATACCTAATGTTGCTTCCTCTGTCTTACACATTTGCATGATATTCCCAATTTCCATATTTGCAGCTAATTTAATAAGGATACTGACTCAATTCAGTAAGGGTTCAAGGCCCTCTGTTCCTCCTTATTACATTAAAATAATAAGAAGGGAGAGAGAGAAGCATCATGCAAACAAATGTCACAAATCTAAGACATATAGCAAGCAATAAACAGATATAATATAAAAAGCCAGGAGTGCAGGCCTCTTAAGACTGATCTCCTGACTGCCTCCATATTTTTGATAGCCACTTCCTTCCCACTGAGCCGTGACTCACTGAGTCTTCATTTTTCAGGTTGCCTGACCTTCAAGGGGTACATTGGAGAGGTTCCCTTAAGCCCCTACTGTTATTTATTTTATTTTTTTTTTTTATTTTATTTGTCCTTTGATAACTGGGAAAGTCTGATTGAGACAATGGCATATTTTCAGTGGAAGCCTGGGAAGATATCTCTACAACAGGTTCAAAAACATTTATATAGTAGTTGAGTAATTATATACAAAGGGAGAAAAGCCCTGCAAAATATTAAATATTTTGCAATGAGTTGTGGAAAAAGGCTCCACAAAAAACACACATAAAAACATTTTACAGAAGTTGATAAATAATTATATACAGAAGGAAAACATCCCCACAACAAATAAAAACACAAACAGATTGAAGTACATTTACAGAAATATTACTAGGATAAACTGATATCAGTAATACAGTATGTATAGCTAGTAGTAAGATGCACCGCAGAAGTGGTTAGCCTGTGTCAAGTAAACTAATACTTAATTATTCCAAATATTGATTATATTTCTAATAATGTATGGAGGTGAAAAATAGTAGAGTATTCTGCTGTCAGAATAGACAGAGGTATATAATGAGAGGTATATAATGAGATGACGAGGAGTATTGAGTAGAAGTCAAAATTAAGGCCATGGAGAGAGAGTTGATTATTATTAGAAAGATAACAATGTTATAGAAGGACACGAAAAAGGTAAATAAATAAATAAGTCTTGGCTGAAGAGGTAGAAGAACATACATTAGTAGTATATTAACAAAGTAAGAGCTTCTTTTGAAGTTAAGCCATTACCACCTGCTAGGATATGGAGGTGTTAGTGAATTTAGAGTGAGAAAAGCATAGTTATAGTGAGTAGGTGGTCATGCACCTGTTTTGAGGGTTTTGCAGGTACATTTCCAGGTATCAGATAGATATTTTTTTAGAATGGTCTTGAAATTGCAAAGGTTGCGAGTGTGTTTAAGAGATGAATGGACAGAGTTTCAGGAGTGGGCTACATAGCTGGAATAGAGAGAGGTTCCTGCTGAGAGGTGTGGTTTGTAAGTAATGAGGAGCATTTTGCTTCCAGATTGAAGTGGCCAAGCAGGGGTATATATGTGTAATAAGTCTACATGGGCTTTGCTTTGCTCTAGTTTGTATATTAATTTGTGGACAAGGAGTACTTATGTGTTAGTGAGTTGTTTGGGTAATTCACATCAATCAAGCTGTTTTGGGGCTAAGCAGTGATGGGTTCTGTTTGATGAGTTGGTGGCAAACTTTGCTATTTTATGGTAGCACTGGTTTAGTTTATTTTGGATGGAAGTTTAAAGGTTAAGCAGTACTGGGGAACTAGATAATAAAGTGGGAAATGTGAGTGTAGATGCCAGGAGCTTCCTGGATGAATCAGTTAAGTATTTTTTTGTTCTATAGAGTGCCCCTAATTTTTTGTGAGTTTTTTTGCTAGCCTGTTGCACATGTAAGTCAAATTTTAGGTTATCATCAATTGTCATGACTAGTAGCTTGGCATGGGGGATGAGATGTGTAAGGGCTTTTGGGAGGAATAGCAGCAGCTTTTTTTTTGATTGAGCAGAAGCCGGGAGTTATTGAAAAGTTTTCACCTGATAAAAATGACTCTTGGGTGAGGTGTTGCTGAGTAATTATGTTACTAGCAGAACAGATTAATGTGGAGTCATTGGCATATTCTATGAGGGATGCTTGACATTTGGCAGAGTATAGATTGTTGGTAAATATTATGCTGAAAAGCAGTAGCTCCAGTATGGAACCTTGGGGAACACCTGCTTTGCGGGTTGGAAGGATGAATAAAAATTAATCCATTTAACTGACTGGAGTCTGTTGGAAAGATAGCTGGAGAACCAGTTGGTGGAAGTGTGTAATAAGCTAAGTGAAGACAGTTGTTTTAGAAGAAGGCTATGGGAAATGGTATTGAAGGCCTTGGACAGATCCATTTTTTTAAATAAAAAGTACTTATTTACTATTTATTTATTTATCTTTGTTTACTGAGAAGGTCCAATTGGGATGAACCCTTTTTCATCAGAGGCCTAGGGAGAAAAGCTCCAATGTAGTTATACAAAAACATTTAGAGTATCAAGTCAAAGCATTTGTTTACATGGGTTAAAAATTGTAGATACATGAAAACTTTATGTACAAAAATATGGCATCAAAGAAAAAAGTATATATACAGAGAGAAAGTGTGGCATTATCAGCTTTACAGTGAGTCAAAATTCATTCAGTTTCTCAGTAGTTAAATGCTGTAGTTCACATATCAACAAAAACAGAGATAATGATTAAAACATGATTTATGGGTGTAAAGGTTTGGTTGTATGGAGGCGACAGATGTAGTAGTTAGAGAAGTTGTCATGGTAGAGGTTCAAAGAAATAGTTTTGACTGAAAGTCACTGGGAGAAATAGTGGTATAGGAGTCAAGAGAACATGGAGAGTGTTTGCGAAGAGAAGAGATAAGAGAAAGGATATAAAAGTAATGAAGCAGGTATGGAGGGAGTGATAGGCAGGTGTGTGATGATGTCATTAGTTATACAAACAAGGCCAATTAGAAAGGATTGAGAAAAAGCAATAGGGTGAGTGATGGTGATGTGAGAGAGTATAGTGTGGGAAAAGGGCAGGGTGCTTTTTAACTGTTTGGAAGTCTGATGAAGGAAAAGTAAGTGTTAGGCAAGAAATTGTGCTGGAGTGTTTGGGTGTGGTATGGATTTAAGCAGGAGTATTACAGGAGCATAGCCAGTTATTTTTTATGTTTTAGTGTTGCTTTGAAACTGTTTTTATTGTATGTGAGTTGCAGGTGACTTGGCATGGAGTTCCCAGGGCTTGGTGAGATGGTGGCATTTCCGAGAATCACTATCAGAGTTGTTAGATTTAGTTGTATCCAAGAGGGATTTATTGTTGGACCGTAGGTTTCTGGTATTTGTTGATACTTGGAGTAAATTTCCTAGAGATGGGCATTTGTCTGGGTAATGTATAATGGTGTGGGTCATTATAAGTTGAGAGTAGGACAGGTATTGTGGAAGTTTAGGTCTTTTAGTGCTTTACAGTGATACATTGACTGGGTAGTCATGTTGCTATTTTATGATAACAAGAGTCCAGTTTTGCTCTAAGCATTATGTTTTGATTTGTAAAAATAAGAGCTGTGTACAAGAGGGAGGGGAATAGATAGGTTTGGGCCATCGGTTTTCTAGTATTATCTGTGAGGATTTTTTGGGCCATGTAGAGGGAACCTAGCTTTCTGTGGGTTTTCTTTATCACTTAGAGTGGATTTGGATTATATTTGAGATTATCATCATGTAAAACTCCTAGGAGTTTGGTCGAGAGGCACTTTCATTTTTTTGTATGGTTTGATGATAGAATAGGGAATGTTTGTTTTTGTTCATAGTATTGTTTGAGGGTAAAGAGCATCATCAGTTTAGTCTTTTTAGCATTTAGTAGTACGTCTAAGTTTGACAGACAAGATTCTGTGGAAAGGAATGCCTGCTTTGTGATGTCCTACAGTTTCTTTAGTGTTGATGCTGGGCAGATGGGTGTAGTATCATCTGCATATTGGACTAAGATTCCATCTTTAGAAACAGTGTGAAGTTTATTAATAAAGATGTTAAAAAGGCCTAAGATTGGACCTTGTGGTACTTCAACTGTAAGCAGAAGGAATGAAGAGAAATTCTTTTACTATTTTACCTCTTTTTCTGTCTATTTGTTAGGTAAACGAGAAACCAGGTAAGGGATAGGTTATTGGGGTTGTAGGAAGAAAGTTCACGCAGAAGTTTTTGGTGAGATACTATATCAAAGGCTTTGGGCAGATTGTGGAATAGGGTTGAAACTAGGCTACCATTGTTCCTATGATAATTGACTATACTGGCAATTTTAAGGAGGGTAGTTATGGTGCTATGACCTGTGCAGAAGCCATGTTGTATATTGGATAGTCAATTGTGGTTGGGGAAGTATTGGACTAGTTGGTAGTGGAAACATTTTTCAAGAATTTTTGACAGGGGAGATAATATGGCAGTTGGCCAGTAGTTTGGTAGCTCTGTAGAATTGCCACCTTGGTGGAGCAGTATGATGAAAGATTTTTTTCCAGACGTCTGGGACATATTTTTTTATTAGAGATCTATTAATAAGGATGGATACATAATATGTTATGCTTTCAGCTGCAATTTTCAGGTATCTGGAAGGGACTTTATTAGCAGCCATTGCTATTGGTTTAAGGTTTAGGAGATACTTCTTGATTACTGAAATGGGAACAGGTTTGATGTTGAATTGGGGGGTATTGCTTTTTATGGGCTTCTAGGAGGGAGGGTAGTGAGTTGTTTGGATTGATAACAGATGCAATAGAGGTTACAAAGTTGGAATTAAATTGGGTAACAATATTTTCTGTATGCTTAATATTTGAGGGATGGTGGTTTGGTTAGGTTGCAGTAGTCTTTGTATAATAGACTAGAACTGTTTGGGGTTGTTTGGTTGGTGATCTGAATGTTAGAGAAGTATGATTTTTTTGTCATTACTAATATGATGTTTAACAAGGTTTCTTGAGTGTCTAAAGATTTGTATGGTAGACTTGTTCTTGTTCTTGAACCATGTTTTCTAAGCACGGTCCCATTGTCTAGGTAGTTGCCTGGTTGA